>NC_044503.1:9945956-10225956 GCF_902362185.1 Chanos chanos | reverse complement strand
TCCATACAAAAAAAAAAAAGCGCACTTGCAGTCGCCGTGGAAACTGTGCTTAATTTGCCAAGCTAGTGCCATGGAAGGGGTGATTGGAGGTAAGAATGAAAAGGAGGGTTCTTAGTAAACTTTGAACTTGGTCGCGAACTGGGCTGGGTTTTACGAAAGTGTTGAAGAAATAAAGCTCCGGAAGACGCCTCTTGATTTTCAAAAACAATAATAGAGTACGTTAACGCGCTCTGTCAGCGGGGGGGGGGGGGGGGGGCTCTTTTGAGAGTTTGGGAAATGCGTCTGCGAAAGAGACCAAACTCTCGAATCCCACAGACGGTCCGCTGGGAGGTACACGTATTGAAGGGAGTGTTGGGACTGGGCTGAGGAGGTGTCGCGGCCACACGTTCTGACACCTCCTCTCCTCTTAAAAATGCCATAGACCTACAAAGCGCCTTTTTTTCTCCTTTTGTTTTTTTTTTTTCTCAATTCGGGGCCAAATGGATCTGGTCTTATGAAGAGATGTGGATCAGAGTCCTTTCAAAAGCTTGCCTTTTTTTTTTTGTTGTTGTTGTTGTTGTTGTTGTTGTTGTTGCATCCTAACCGGACGTAAACCCTTAAGATGGTCACGCAGGTGACCAGACAACCCCACGTGGACCGTGCTCATATGTCGCCCGGGTCCACTTTTTAAGCACCACTGTGTTTCTTTAAGGGTTGATGTGTTTTGCATCCTTGGCCCTTTTCCACTACTGTCGTAGAAAGGACCATATGTTGACCAGTAATAACCAGGCATCCTAAATGTAGTACATCCATCAAGAGCAATAAGTCAAGTTCAACTGCAAGCCATGAGTACAAAAATCCTTGTTTGTTCAAATTTACCACATTGATACGAAATTCTAATCTCATGTTGATTGTGCTCAGTCATGCAAATATCCTTCTGTTAAAAGGCCTGTCAACTTGTCAAAATGACAGGCAAAGTACACGTCACAAAACACCAAGCACAATAGGGAAAGGACCGCTTTTACATTTTGATTTTATATCACTATTTGAAACAGTGAAATGCAATTCTGAAATGGATTAACTATGGAAGTCCTGACCTAGTGTTTCTAATCTCCAATGTAGTACCGAGTCCTTACTCATATCCGTAAACCACATTGCGGTTCATGATGAAGTTTAAACTTGATTTAAGATGAAGATTGTGTCAATACTGTATGTATTCACAAACAATAAGGCCTTAATTTATTTATCCTGTCTTTACCTGAAGCTCTTTAAACAGGGAGCTCAAAGCTCAGTTCAAATGAGGTGAATTTGCCTCTTTTCCACGACAGTAGTGTGTTCCTCTGTTTCCGTGGCTGTACAGAGGTCTACAGTAAACTGTCAGTTACTCCCCTCCGCCATCCTAGGATAGCATTCTTGGTGTTACGAGTAAACCTGAGAGATTTTTTGGATATACTTCATTTTTTCTTTTATACGTGGTTCTGAGTTCTGCCCTTTCCATCTGAAGTATTTATTGTGCTTTTCTTTTTTATTTATTTTTTTTTTATTTATTTTCACAACACAGGAATGTACACTATTTTATGTACAGTATTGGTGACTGAACATATCTTTTGCTAATTTTGCTGTCGTTACTCCCGTGTTGACTATGACAAGGAATTGTTGCAAGGTTTTGGAATATCAGCCGTGTATCTAACGATTTTGTCTCTAATGTCCAGACAGACAAGGTGAAATTTTTGAATTAAACCTCAAATGAGTCCAAAACAACTTTTAAGACTGACCATGAGCGAGAGGAGGAATACTGACCAAAGAAAACATGGGCTGGAGTCAGAAGATCAGACGCCTGTTCTTGGGAACGTGGTAAATTTGGACAGGTTTGATTTGCCAGGAGTTCTTTCAGTCTGAACAAAAAGTGTAGATGCATTTCTAAGTTCTGAGCAGTATCTACAGGTTTAGGGTGTGTATCATAGTGACTGTCAGCTAAAACTGCCATACACTTTATGTCCTCAGATCAAATGTTTTTTTGGGGTTTTTTTTCAAACCACGCCTTTTAAAATCCATCAGAGAAAACCATTAATTCTTTGAACTGTCTCCTCTGTTTAGTGTTTGCTGATCACGATAATTTAATAGCAATTGATTAAGAACACAGTCTTAATGCATCAGCATGACATTTACAAACAGCTTTTGGTCTATATCTCTTATAACATCATAAGTTAGTCTTGTTGAATGTAAATGAAATTTGCCTTCATATATTAAAATGTTACGTGTAGGATACAAGGACTTTCCCCTATCAGGGTCCCCTCCTGAAAAGTTAACTTGATGGTTGGTTTGTCTGGGGACGTGTGTTAAAAAGTTCAGTTCAGAAAACCGTGTTTTTGTCTGTGAAAAATGTTAATGACGGTAACTGAAGGCCTCAAATCACTCTTATTTTTAAACTTCTCCAAGAAATGTGAGGGCAGGATGTGCTTTCTTCTTTCTTTCTTTCTTTTTTTTTTTTCGGATAAATGTGGAACGCATTAACATTTGAAAAGCTGCTGGATGATAATTAAGGAATATCCTTTTGAACATTCATTTGTTATTTTTGGGGGGGGGGGGGGAGAAAATGGGGTCAATGCAACTGAATCTGGGACTGTTGTGGATATGAATGTCCACACCACCAAATGCCTCAGTTGGAAAATTACTGCCTGCTTCACCAAAGCTGCAAGATCAGCACTGCAGGTATTTTACAAATATCAGAGCTCTGGATGAACCACTCTCTAAAATTAAAAGTAATCATAAATCTACTTTAAAAAAAAAAAAAAAAAAACAACGCTTGAATTATGTTGATTTAGCACCTCTTGGTTAAAACCATCTCTTAAGGTTTTCATCTGGTTCTAAACTGTGAGTAAGCCAGGCGTACTGGAAGAAAAGTCAACCTAGCCTGGTAACAAACTGCCTGTAAATTAACTGTGTTATGAATAAGTGCAACTGTCCTACAGGCTCTGGGGGTAAGCCTTTATGAAGAAACAGTTTGAAGTATGCCTTGGCCAGCAGCCATATCTATCAGAAATCACCGTGTGTTTTAGCAGAACTCAGAGCCACCTCAGACGCTATGATCTGTTATTGTGACGTGGTATAAAAAAAAAAAAAGCATACTATTACAAAGCACCTGTAACTTGTGAGGGAGAGAGGTATGAATGGAATTTTAAAAAAAAATTGTGGTGTTATTCAGTAGTTACAGTAGAAACAGTGTCTGTTTTAGATCCATAACTACATTTCAGTCAGTGTTCTAGTAAAACAAAAAAAAAAAACAAAACAAAAAAAAAAACATTTTGTCTCAGATAAATTAATTCTAATTTATTTGTTGGTTTTTTCGTCTGTTTTATCCCAAATGTTTTAATCAATTTTATTGTAACAGACTTGTTTACAGTTTCAAAGATATATGGAGTTTATTAACATGGTGTCTGGAAAGGAAGTAGCTCTGTGATTGACTGACTGATTGATTGATTGACTGATGGGTGAGTGCTTTGCCTAGTCCTTAATTCTATATAAATATATAAATATATTTTGTATAATTATCGGTTGAAAATGTTTTCTTTTAAATTATTGTTTTTCAGTTGGATTTTTTTTTTCTTTGGGTTTTTATTTTTGTTTTTTTTTTGTTTTTTTGTTTTTAAGTCGGTTGGAAGGAGTTTTGGGAGTGAGTCTTTTAAAACGCTGGCTGCAATGAAGTGTTTTGTATATATTTGCACTTTTTTTTTTTTTTTTACTCAGTCTGAGAGAATTTTGAGAGATTGGATTCTAACTTAATGTTCAAATGAAAAGCATGGTGTTTTTGTTTTGCTAATTAAAACTTTGTGGATGATGCTGTACATTACCGAATGTTTTTATTTGTTATATTATCATCTGCGAGGAGTGTTTTCTCTGACCAGCTTAATGTTTTCATTCAAATAAAGATGAGCAACTTGGTCAAGATCACACACACACAAAAAAAATGTGCAAATCAGACAAGCTAATGTATGTTCTCTCCTGGCTCTCTCAAAATTGCAGAGACGTTGAGAAATGAGGATGGAAGAGGTCCGATCGATACGTTTAAAGATGAGTTTAAAAATGAGACATGGCACACAGCTGATTAAAAAAAAAACCCAACTTTTTACTGAAAATATCCTAATTCAATCACAAACCTGTTTACTTATAGTCAAACAACAACTTAAGTGGAATAGGGGAAAGGCTTGCTTCTCCATAGCCTTTCAGCAGTAAACCTTTATCATTGTCTCATGACAGCCTGGAGTAATTTATCTTAGATCAGAGGAAGAGATGGAAGATAGCAATTGACTCTCCAGGGACAGCCGGGGCTGAATTCTAGCCCAGCTAGGACAAGGTTGATCGTCAAGGCTTTAAGTCTGCCTGTGTACACTCTGTGTAGGCATGCATATCTCCTCATTTTTTTTCTTTCTTTTTTTTTTTCCCTTCACTCCATATTTTCACTCCATTAATTAGCGCAGGCGGATCAAAGATAATCAGGCAGGATTGTCAAGAGCCATGAGAAACAGTTAACTCCAAAGGTAAGGAAAACTCCCAAATATTCTCAAATAAATCAAACAGAATATATGAATAAAAAGGAAAGGCAGAATGTTATACATATTCATACTGGCATTTAAGTATTTTAGAGCTACAAATCCAGATATCTTTATCAGGAAGCATTAATTAAAGTACGCTTGAGAGAACGCACCTCTAATGAAGACCAGAATCTGACTGTTGTTTTATCTTACCCGTACTTAATCATGTGGAGTCAGGTGCATTGAGTGATCCTGTGAGAATGTTTAATGGAGAGACTTCAAGAGGAACTTCAGGACATGTTCAAAGTAACGTCAAATAACAGTTTTTTGCGCCCAGGCACTCATACTGAATGTTAGAATAACTGACAATCTTTTTTTGGGGGGGGGGGGCGAAATTATGGATAATGCTCTGCGTATTAGTTCCGAACGTTTTATGCAAAGAATCCGCAAAGCCAAAGTGACTGTTTCAGAAGGCTTAATCAGACCTCTTGTTGCTCGAGTCATATGTAATTATCTTATATATATATATATATTTTTTTTTTTTTATACGTACATTCTCGAGCTACCGACGGCCCCCTCTCCGTCAGGCCTGTCATTTCGGGGGGTAAAAAATTTGCTTTGTGTTTTGTTCACAAATCAATCGCATCTATTTCTTTTCTCTGCCGACTGATATTTTTTGAGCAAAGTGGTGCCCGCATGAATATTTATGCGTAAGGGAGAGGTGCATGCATCGTGTGAAAGGGGATAAACAGGGAACGGAACGGAAGAGCTGTTCCCCCAGACAAAAGGGAAGGATTACAGAAAAGAGGGGAAAAAACAAGCGGCAAAAGGCAGGCAGCCTCTGGGGGTGTAGGGGTCTATAAATAAGTAATGCATACTAGGGGCTTCTCATTAGCCAAGCACTCTCAATCCAAGGGGGACGAGAAATGTGCGCTTGCAAAAGCACCAAATAACAACACATAAGCACCAGCTCTCAGCTCTCATAATCACACCTAGAGTACGTCGACGCGTCGCCCCAAAACCATCTGGACAAGGCGCCGCACAAAAAAAAAAAAAGAAGAAGAAGAAGATGCATTTACCTACACTCATTTTGACCAACTTCATTGATAGGAGGGTATTCTCAAACACTGGGTTTCTAAAGACTAATAGAAGTGCATTTCCAGAGGCTAGTTTGGTCTCGCGGAATTACTAAGACAAGAACCTTTTCAGTTTTAGTTCAGAAATGTTTAAACCTTCTGAAATTTCAAACCAGTTTCTCACATTCTGTTACCAAGACATAGCAGGGCAAAAAAGAACTCATGAAAAACCACCGTTGTTGATATAATGCGGATTAATTATTCAGAACTGCTCTTCACTTATAGTTGAAGCAATTGATGCAACCAAGAGGCAAATCATCTATCTCATTTACAATGTTTGAAGCAATTAGTCTCATTCTGAGTTTTGCTTTACTTCGTTCAAGCTTTACGGAGCATGCTGCACGTCAGAGTCGCATGAAGTTTTTTTTTGGTTTTTGTTTTTTTTTTGTTTCAAGGGCACATTTGAAAAATGCACTGGGCACTTCGCGTCCGCTCCACTTATCCAGGTCCCGGTTTCAGGCTGTTCCGAGCTGTCAGGACAGATAGGGCGCGGGAATCCGTTTGCATCATTCTTTTTGCTGGAAGCCTAATTTAATCCCAATCCACAGGCGTCAGACGCTACTTTGGAAGCACTCTGGGAAATTAAAAGATCTACCCTACCCTCCACCCTCTTTTCTTTCAGTCACATTGTTGGCTGGCCTCTTCCTCCCAACCCAAATGTAGGCATCGGCCATTTGGAATATTTTGCATTTCATTGATTTAACTGGGTTTCACTCGCCCACCTCCTCCCCTTGGATTGCTGCTTCATTGATTTTCTGATTAATGAGGGCTGGCCCTTACCAACGGCATACAAAATCAGAGAGGAGTCTTCAAATGGCAGCCAGGCCGAGGGCTTTGGCCACTCAAAGAAAAGACGAGAGACACATGTTAGCAGCTTTGCATACTCATATTACAATTAGGAGGTTGCATCCAATTAGGTAATTGCATTTTAAAAGTCACTTGTCATAGGTCTTCTCAATCAATCTTAATGAAAAAAGAAGAAATTCGGTGGAATACAATAACCGTTCTAGGGTAATTCATAAAATGGCCCTCATAAACAATTATTGAAAATTGCAGATGGCGAGATGGGGAAATTGGAATGTGGGTGTGTGCATGTGTGTAAGCGTGATTGACGTTTGTCCAAAATGTTCTTTCTTCACAGTTCACACTAAATAAAAGATAGATAGATAGATAGATAGATAGATAGATAGATAGATAGATAGATAGATAGATAGATAGATAGATAGATAGATAGATAGATAGAGAAAATAGCATAGACACTACCTCTCATCTCCGCAAGCATGGATTTGGTATAATACGTATAGCAAATACTTAGGGGGGGAAAAAAAGTATGGAAGCAGTAAAGAGTACAGTATGTTTTAGATAAAGTGTTATAAGACAACCAGAGGAAGCTTGACCTCCAAATACTGGCAGCTGTGGATGTTTTTTTGGAAACGGTTCTCAAACACCGGGCTCAGTTGAGAGAACAGAGCGCGTGCTTAGGAACCTCAGCGGGCTTTTAGAACTCTTATCACTCTAAGAGTTCTGCTGCGGTGAAGGCAATGAAGCATGGCTTAAAAGAATGAACTGCCAACGCTCTGCCCCTCTGGCCCTCGAACTAAGTATCAGTGTAAGTACAGGTACTGTTGAAGGTTCTGAACTACCTCAACAGATAGGCTGGCCTTTGGCCAAAAAATAAATGAATACATTACCTTGAAATCAGTGTGAATGAGAATTGGGGCAGATAAACCAGAGGGTATAAAGCTGCAACCTAATGACATTTTCCTCCAGAAAAATGAAGGCAAGAGTAGGTGGAGGGGGGGGGGGGTATGGGGATTTGGGAAGGGAAGGGGGGGTGGATGTGAGCTGTTGGAGAGCGGGGTGGCGCAGGGGTGGGGGGGTGTCAAAGAGAAACTGTAGCTCTTGGGTATTCAAGCAAGGCTGGTTTTTGTGGCATGTTCAGATGGGTTATAAACAAATAAAATGAATACTAACAAATAAAACAAATACTAACTCAAATAAAAACACCTGCACAGAGATCAATGTTTTTTCACGAGCCTGAGTAATAAGCAGGTGATTACGGAGGTTACGCCGTAATTGCGTCGCTGTAAATGTCAATAAGCGACTTCATTTTCAGAAAAATAATGAGACTACATTTTAAAGCAAAGTAAACATCTCTGCACTATGTATCAGACGTGAAAATGAATAATACCTGTTCCCGAACGAATGTGTGCTGGGTCCAAAGAAGGAGGAGGATTAGGTGGAGAAACGGTTTTAAAAAAAAAAACAAAAACCTGTTACATTGCACTGACCGCGGCACGTGTCAGAACCGTCACTCACAATGACACGGTTCCGAATGTAACGCCATGCTACTGCATGCCAGTTCCCGAAAATGCACAGTGCCACGGGCTCTGGCTGTGGAGCTGGGTTTTAGCTGGTCTGCTCGCTTTTTGTTTTCCTATTCCTGTTCTGCTTCCTCTCAGTATAGCCTCAGCGATTAGTTATTTTGTCATTTTAATACTAAATGATAAATATCATTGACTGTTTTTATGCTCCAATAATCTCGGTGTTGAAGCCATAAAATTAAAATGAAGATAGTACTCATTTATCAATTAATGTCTGTTTGTAGGGCAGTAGAAAAAAAAAAAGTCATTATCTCTATGCACTTACTTAATGTACCTTACCGTAAGTGTCCAGTTCTTCATACTGTTCTCGTTATAATGACAAAAGGGCAGATTTTAACAGCAGCCCAACGTATATTAATTACAGACCAAATCTGACAGAAAACATGTAGATCATCCAAATTATGTTTCAGTCTTGATCAGATAATTAGCTAATTAGAAAATAATGAGATCTAAAAATACGTATAGACAGGACATGAAATGCTATGACCTTCATATTACAGATATAGGTATTATTAGCCATTAACGTGAAGGTGACATTTTGAGATTTCCTAAAATAAAAAGAAACAAAAGTTCAGGAAAGGCGTACGAACGCGCATAACCTGATACTGCAGATTTGCGTCGCGCGTCAAAAACGCCAAAAGAATGTCTGTGGAAAAAAAAAAAAAAAGGTCTTTGAAAGATGGATCACAAAACTCTGAATCTTTCTTTCGTTGCTTGTACAAGAGCCTAAGCAGACTGAGGAGACAGTGCCCTCCACACGAGGGGGGAAAAGGTGAGTCTAAGGAGGGTACTTAGGCCTCATTATCCTCTCTTGCCTGGAGACCCAGCTGAAGGGAAACTCGGCTAATTAACCCACCAGCTCTACCCTGACATGCCAGGATCTGGATTGTGGTGCCAACACGACGTACTGTGTCACCTTAAAGATTAGCCAACGTCTGCCTCGAAGTTCCGAGAGAGTTAATCGTTAGCACCCTTTGATGTCCTCCTCCTTTGCACACACAAACTCCGAGTAATAATTGAAACCATCAAAGGCTCCCACCCCCCCCCCTCCAACCACCACCTCCCCACCATATAATCCGCAGCTACGGCAAATCCCCTGTTCTCTTCCTCTCTCTTTTTCAAACCACACAGAAATAAAATGAGGGGGTCTTAAATTAATGTGCTTAGCTTTTCCATCAAGACATGGCAGATCTTTGCAAATTATCCCTTTGAATAGGTCACGGTTTCACACTTCTCCCAGGCTCCCAGTTTTTCACTCCATTTTTTTCCCCTTGCTTTTCATATTTTCAGGGGCTTCATTTGTCACTAGCACACTGATTTGAGAGTGCAATTCATTCTTCCCCCCCCCCCTTAAAAGCTTTAGTACTCTTTCCATTTGTCTCCGGAAAGAAGATGTACGCGCCTGTGAAAAGTTCTTTACTGGCGCGGGGTTTGGGAGCGATTTACAATGGTTTAGAGTATGCCAGAGGAGAAGCTCTTGGTTTCACCTTGTATCAGCTCATATGGGAAACAGTCAGCTTTTGTGTGTGTGTGTGTGTGTGTGTGTGTGTGTGTGTGTGTGTGTGTGTGTATGCTATATGTCACATGTTTCTGAATGACAAAAAGTAGCACATGGGGGGAAAATGCAGCGCAAATGCAGGATTTTGTGGTATGGGATCATTTGGTTGCTTTTCATATCGCTGTCTTGTAACCACATTTACATTTATGGTGCAAATGTACCATAAAATATGATTAACTGTGGTGAAGAAAGAAATAACACACGACGCATCATGTGCGCTGCGAGTGTTCATTCCTTTGCTTTTGTGTAGAGATAATGAGCTTTGTAGTTTGTCCCACCTCAGTATTGCACAGTCCAATCCGATACCTCAGCACAGGATCATCCAAACATCTGCTTGACCACATGGTGACAGCCTGAAAAACAAAACAAAACAAAACAAAACAAAAACCATACAGCCAAGCCTCAGCATACACAAAGTCTCTCACTTCACTGAGAGTGAAAGAACCAATGACTTTCCAGTATTTTCGACTGTACGGGAACCAGTACCACGACTAAAGGCTTCTTTTGCTTTTCTTGGTTCTTTGGTTATTTCTCTGTTGCACGTGTCACCCATGCTCCCCATCTTTCTCTGCGGCAGACCTGCGTCATGCGCAGTCACACAAGCATGCTCTTGGGAAATTGCATTTTCTAATCCTTCCTTGAAAAAGCCATTCCCCAAGACCATGTCCAATTAGGATAAAATCTAGGAAATTTATCATCATTTTCAGCCAGAATATTTTAGTGTGAAATTTCAAATTTTGATGCAGATTATTCATGAAAAGGGGTTGGGTTAATTTAAACCCGCATTGCTATTCACTATCAATTACCTATCAAATGCAGTCAGACGATGGCTTTGGAGTCTTCATTGGCAATGTCTGTGCCATGCATAGAAATTTCTGGAAAACAAAAAAAGGGGAAAATAGAGGATATTTATACCATTGGATTGTTACTGTCACAATGCAACTGTGACACAGCGTGTTTTCACGTAGATTTGTTAGCTATAACAGACCATGTCTGTTCGTTTACCATAAACAATGGCTGACTGACTTGGAATTTATTTGTTGAAACAAGCGGACTTCCATATCCAATTGTCAATCGTCTGGTTACATCGATGCATCGATTATGAGAGAACATTATCGTGACACTGTTGATGGACACAGGCTTTGAACAAGCTTAGATGAATAAGAGGCGTTTACTGTCTTCTGTTGCTCTTAATAATGGCCAACCAGACTGCCTGACGGTCGCTAGATGGCAACTGTCCATACGCCAAATGCTCCTCATCAGTGGAAAAACAACCCTGCCTTGACAACACAATTCTTCAGTAGCAACTTTCCCTCATTCATGACTCTGTGTCAGCTCCCCTCCCAAGTCCCTAAAAGCTGATTTCTGCATCACCCCTGGATTTCCATAATCGCTTTATCCCTGTGATGTGATCTGCCTTCCACACAAAGAGAAAGACATTACCCCCAATTTGAACTGCCAAAGCTTTGCCAAACCAGAAGGGCTGTTTTGAGTAGATAAGAGCAGAAAGGTTGGGTAAAACCCAAACAGTGGGGTGGGAAAGAGCGGTGAAATGCCAAGCAAGACAACACTGCTTTTATTCCAGCCATTGATTACAGGATCTGAGGGACCACGCTGGCGCGGATCAATCATTCTGATTAAGGACATTTCTTTTGCCAGGCAAGAGACGTATTTAATTTCGCTGCCTTCAATTCAATTCCAGACCGAAATCTCAGGTCATTTTTCACAGCGTAACTGTTCAGAGCTTGGAAATTAATGCATTTCATTGCAAAGGATGACACCGGTTTCTCGTGATAACCCTCAGTTAACTGGACCCATGAAGCCGCAAACGGTATATTTTTAATACAGCTGATCCTGGAGGGGAAAAAAAAAGAAAAAAAAAAAAAAAAAAAAAACCTCTTTCCAATTCAAATTTATTTTTCCCCCCTCAAGACATTATTCCTGCATCAGTTCTTTAGCTGTCCCTTAGTACCATTAATACATGTATTCGTCCCTGGTCTCACCTCTCTATACTCACTTGCCCCAAAGCAGGGCAGATGTGTTTCTTTCAAGTACGTCTTACTCCAAACCTAAACGTTCTGACATGTAAAGCCACAAGAATGGAGCTTTTAGTCAAGTCAAAATAGATATTCTTGTCCGTCCTTGCCCTGGGAGGGGAAACATGGCGCTCTTGTCATACTGGAGAACTAAATGTAAACATTCACAAAAACAGCCACCCCCCCCCCGAGTTTAC
The DNA here is from genome assembly GCF_902362185.1 of Chanos chanos. Taxonomy (NCBI): domain Eukaryota; kingdom Metazoa; phylum Chordata; class Actinopteri; order Gonorynchiformes; family Chanidae; genus Chanos; species Chanos chanos. The sequence goes on along the minus strand of NC_044503.1, from coordinate 10,214,134 downwards.
CTGAACAGCACGTCTGAGACTTTCTCCCGAGTGATTTTTGAGACATCTGAAGGCTCCTCTTGTCTTGTCTCAAGCTTTAATGGCTTGTTCTTTCTGCTCTGTCATGTTCTGAACATCTGGCCAAAGCACTGGGCAGTGAAGCGTTGGTGAGACAAGCCACCGCCTGTCAGAGGAGGCTGCTGGCACAGCGGTGCACCGCTGAGAGCGTTCAAGGAAAGTGACAGTGCCAGGTGTTTGTGAACATAAGCCAGTACAAACAGCGGTGACCAGTATCGTTTCATATCAAAGAACCATTAAAACTGAGAAATTCGTGTGGCTAAGGCATCTTAACATTACTTCTTCTTCTTCTTCTTCTTCTTCTTCTTCTTTTTTTTTTTTTGTAATACAACTATCTTAATTAAAATGAGTTATGCCAGATGGATAGCAGATTGCGTTATGGAAAAGAGCCAAGTTTGCTGTAAACACAGTTCTGTTAGCACGGTGAACAGTATTGTAACTAACAGTCGTCCTGTTAGGGCTGCCAGAAATCTCAAGCCCTGTTATTCAGGGACATCTTCGGACTCTTTTCTGAATTTCAGCCCGATATTCAAAACAACCATTCCTGCAAGCCCGTGAGAATTCAATAATGGATGGGCCCGCTCAATGATGGAGCGGCGGGCAGTAAAATTGCAATCAGTTGCGACAGGACCTTGGTTTGAGAGGTCTGGTCCATGATCAGTTTCACATACATTCACATACTTCACCTACGCACACATATGTACATACACAGACCCAAACAAACAGAATCAGTTTTACTGTGACCTCATAAGTAGGAAAATACAGGCTGGTAGGTGCTGCTGGTTTTGTCCTGTCTGGAGACTGGCGATAATCCGGGTCAAGCAGAATATTTCTGCAAACCTGCCATTATCTCATAGGACCATACTAACACTGGTCATGTGATTAAAATTTCCCCATTAGTTATTTATTCCCTGCATTAGACATGTGTTTCATACAGAAGCATTTGAACATTTCCAAATCATTTTCTTTGACAGTTAGTCACTCATTGGTCAGCAGGACATTGGCTTCATCCAATCAGAGCTCTGCCTCCCATTCTCTGCCTTGGAATATCTTGACAACACAGTTAAGTGCCCTTAGCAAGCCTTTTAAAATTGTTTAATATATAATTACTTGTGGTGTCCTCAACATTGTTTCCAAGTGAATGCTTCGCCAGCACAATTTTTAAGGCGACTGAGCTGTTGTAGGAGCTGTTGTGTGAATTGGAGTATGCTGTAAAACAAAATAAAACAAAACAAAACAAAAAAACTGTAAGACAGACTGTTTTTTTTTTTTTTTCATATTTTTTCTATTAAATGTCTGAAAAAGTTCTAAAGTGCAGGTAAAAAAAAGAAGATCTGGTCATTCATGTCACTCTGTTTTGACCCAAATGGCTAAGAGAGTCTAGGTCACATGTCTAACCTATTGCTGGAACGTTCTGGGAACCCATCTCCTTAGCATTGGAATGAACTGTTTCTATCTGCCATGGACCACATGCTTTATAACTGTGCTTGATGATTCACAGATTAGCATTATATTTCACCCTTAAAAGTCTCCTTTCATTGGTTCCCACTCTGTTAAAAGCCTGGATGAATAGTAGTTGTTGTAGAAACAATCATAGAAGAACCATGTCTGTCAAATTATACAGTATACAAATGTATACCTCCAGTAACCGGCACAAAAATATTCTAGAGTGTGTTGCATGGCTGTGGTTCGCACAGGGGTGTCCTTAATGAAATCCCAAAACACAAAACTTCATGGGGGGTGTTGAGGTTATTGTTGTTGTTGTTGTTGTTGATGGTGATGATGTTATTTTTGTCACTGATGGGCTACAGCAATGGAAAAGCACACCAGGTTCCACTCCCGTCAGCTCAAAACAAGACATAAAAGCATTTCCAGAGAGCATGCATTCACCAGCCAGACAGATGAGGAGCAGCAAAATATTGTTTCACGGCGCATGTTAAGGCCTTTAATGCCACATCATATCTGAATAGTGTTACTGACCAGATCCAACCCAACAGAACATCTTGGGACTGAGATGGGACAAGCTGTTGGCAGCACAAATCTTCCACCATCCTGTCTGCAAACGCTACATCAACACACACCAACGTCTTGGTGGGCCGTCTTTTTAACACTTTGAACAATTCTAGCCAATCAGGAGGCAAATGGGAGGTTCAGCCCTGTACATCAGTGTACCTTATAAACTATGAAACTTTATGTTTCAACACAGTGAGTCTAAAGGAGTAAATCAAAGGTCCACATTATTATTATTGTTGTTGTTGTTCTTGTTCCTAGTTGTAGTAGTAGTAGTAACAGCAGCAGTAGTAATATAAGCAGTAGCACTAGCATACTACAATCTTTGCTCAGCTTGATTTAATGTAAGCACGGTTTTTATGAAACTATGTTTGTAAAATGAACGGTAAACAGAGAGAAATACTAAGAAGAAGAAGAGAAGAACTTTCTTTTAAAACGCTGTTCTCTCCCAAAAGCTTGTCGTTATGGTGCAAAAAGCACCGATCAGTTTGTCAACCATCATGTTGTGAGCAGGCTTTAAAAGAGATGTGCAATGCCCCCTCTTGGATGAAATCATATTGCAGTTTATTCGCCTGATATTTTCATTCCTCTGAGATCAAGTACAACAGTGCTGAAAACATTTACACCTCTGATTGTTGTCTGAGAGCAACACAAAAATGTACAGTTTCATACACAATTTTAACTAACAGACTGACTATTGTCGATGTGTGGCATCCATGCAACTTTTCATCACGGGCCTACCCTCAGTACCTTTCCGGTATGTTCTTTGGGTCCTAAAGGACTAAGTACTGGAGGTGAACCAATAGAAGCGTGAAATGCACAGAATGCACAGAATTCAATGATCAAACTTGCGACAGTGCCATCGCTTTCTTTCTTTCTTTTCTTTTTTTTTTAAAGCGCCGTATAGCTAAGTGTGAAAGCAGAAAAATAAACAGGAAAGGCAACACTACAATTCATATTTCATATTTCATATTTCATATTCATACACTTGCTTAAGTCAAATAAAGCAGCAGATAGCATCTAAGCCAGAGGCTCTTGGTGTTGTGGCTTGTGTCAGGAGGGTGCAGTTGGACATGTGAAGTTAACAGAGATTTGGTCCACGGCCAGGCACTCCTCAGAGACTCCCTGCAGAGAATGGAAGCAGAAAGAAAAGGAGTCAGTGTTCTGAATCGTCCCAAGACAATTACTGGTACAGCTCAGAGAGAACAATCAACATCCTGTTTTAGTGACTCTCTACCTTGTCTGACCCACTCCCATAAAAAGGAAAAAAAGATAGAAAAAAGAAAGAAAGAAAGAAAGAAAGAAAGAAAGAAAGAAAGAAAGAAAGAAAGAAAGAAAAAAAAAATCTGATGTCCGCACAGACACAACACTTCTGCCAATGAAGTAAAACAAAAATGTTGAGTATTAGACTTTTATAGCAAGAGTTATAGCTCCCATTTGTGTTTTTAATGAATTAAAAACAACATTAAAAGCGTTCATTCAGAAACTATGTGACTTTTAAATGTTCTGTTTGTTATTTGCCCTGTGCTTTGGTGTGTTTGTGTGTGTCTGTATGAGTCATGTGTTTCTTCGCTGGTCCTTACCTCTCCCTGAAGAACTGTCTCCTGCTTCATCATCTCCAACGTGGGCCATCTTACTGAGGTGACGCACCACCATTGTAGCATTGAAGGCCCTCTGAAAAGAAAAAAAATTCACTCCCTCAAAATTCACTCCCTCAACACACCCACACACACAAATACACACACACACACACACATACACACACACACGCACACACCCACAAAGGTGATGTTTGACTATTACTGTGTCTGGGTTAATTACCATCTCACCTTCCACTGAGTCTTGGCAAAGTTCTTCTGAATCTGTTCGCTGACAGATCCGTGAATATTCTTCTCCAGTGCAGCTCCTCCTGATATCCTGCTCAGAACACCACACAGAAAGACAAGTCCAATTCAACATTGACCCGACAGCTCAAATCAGATAACTAATTCAATTCTGAATTCAACTTCTAAAATATCTGACAAAGTTAGGAGTTTTTGAATGCAGGAGCCCAATCTGTCGCTCATGGACACGTTACTTTGGAGAATAAAATACTTAACTTTGCTGTTGCTTTTGAAAGCATATTTTAATCAAATGTTTGTTCCTTGTTGTTTGTTTTAACACGCTGTTAAAATAACAGCATGTCTTTGAAGCAAAATCTTAGGGATTTTAGGAATAAGGAGCCTGATGCAGAAAGCTAAACATCTGTCCAAATGGAAGCGGAAAAAAAAAAAAAACAGTCCAATCCACAGTGGTCTCATCTGTAACCGTGGAGTTTACGACCATGGTACATTCAGTTTGCACACACTCCTTTCCCTCCTCTGAAAAGATGGAATTGCTGTACAAGTCTCTCTTAAGGCTTTCCATCTCACAAGTGCTTTGCCCCTGCTTTGTGTGTCCACTTCACCGGTTCTATTTTTAAACTCACCAAGGATGTTGCAAGGCCTGATCACAATTGTATCTCTTCTCTGGTTCCTTCTGCAGTAAGTGCACTATGAAGTCTTTTGCTGAACATTAGCGGAGGAAAGGACACAAAAAGATCAATAAATACCATTTAGAGTATAGTGTGTGTGGGCTGTGTTAAAAGTTTAAGCCCAACATTACCCCCCCCCCCCCCACCCCCCAGGTCAACGCATATGTTTTAATGAATCTCTTAAGTAAACACAGACTCACCGACCCTCTACGTGATGCAATGTTAAACATGATATAGTCTCTCATATACTGATACATAAAGACTATTCATTTACATTTCTGTCTATTTGAAATAATAAAAAAAGTAAATTTCGTGTAGTCAACTGTGAGGCTTTCTATTTCTTTTTTCTTTACTGCTGTGTTTTTATTTCTCATTCATCCTTGCAGAACCACTCTGACTCACACACATTCTTCAGTCTGTTTGGACGTTCCACAGGTCTGAGATCTTTAAAACGTTTTTCAATAACATCCAAGTCTGAGGACTGTGGCAAACAGTCCAGTACCTTCATCCTTATTTCCTGTAAGTCCTTCATGGTTTGTTTTAACATTTTTTTATATCTGTTCTCTCCGTTCAGTTTCAATTTCTTCGGTTACACAAGGACATTAGTCTTTGGAACCATTCTTCAGTGTTTTGTATTTATGTTTTTATTACTTTGTACAAAGTAAAAAAATGCACAGAAATAGAAATTATGCTTTAAACATCTGCAAAAAAAATATGTCATGTTTAACTCTGTGCCTTGTAGAGTCTGGATCCACTCCTGTTCACTTAAGGATTGTTTAAAACAAACACCTTGACTAAAAATGCCAAAATTTTGGCTCCGTAGTGTCTTGTCACATTTCAGCATATTTTATATTAATTAATAGCACTCTTATCAACCACAAATTTTCTTTCCCTTACTCTGTGTTTTTCACTCGATTAAACAGAAAAGTTTAGCATGGCATTTTTATTAAAACCCTAAATGACGGTTTAAGTTTCATGAACTTTCTTCATTTCAAATATGAGCAATTTCATATTTATTTTAATAGCTCTCAATTCAACGATGTGCGTGAATTGAAGGTGACCTTGAACTACCTGAGTCAGAGATCTCATCCCAGTACGGTGAGTCAAACTCATATTCGGCCTTGATGATCTGTTTATAAAGTTGTGTGTCATTGTCGTCATAAAATGGAGGATAGCCACATAATCTAGAGAAATACAAGTAAACCAGAGTTTCTGTTATCTTGGGGTTTTTTTTCTCTCAAAATTCAAAGAAAAGATAATTATCTGACACATACAGTATGAAGGTAATTACTCCCAGAGCCCAGAGGTCCACTTCTTTGCCGTAACTTTTCTGCTGCAGAAGCTCGGGAGCTGAGGAGACATTTCAGTTTAGAGGAAGCAGAAAACAAGCACTACCACACCTTTACCCTCACAAGCGACAAATAAGTTTCATATAAGGTACTTTAACTTACCCTTCATTCAGTCAATCTTAGTTACCTACCAATAGTTTCCTTACTGAGCATAATAACCTCACTATCTAACCACTTACCTAACAGGGCCATTTTTTTTCTCTATAAAAACCAGGCAGTTTTAGCAGACAACACTGACGTTAGGCTTACCAACATACGCTGGAGTCCCACAGGCAGTGGTCAGCGCTCCTTGGTCCTCCATTTTGGACAAGCCAAAGTCACTAATGACAATCTTAGAGTCCTCATGTGGTGTTTCATAGAGAAGATTCTCAGGCTAAGATCAGAAAATCATTTAAACAATGGATTTATCAAAGGTTTCTGGTATGATTTAAAACAAAACTACCACATTTGACTGTTTGAAACCATTTAAAAACTGTATGTGTGAGTTGTTAAGAAATTATAAAACAGAGTTAGGTCAGAGACTGAAAGAGATGTCTAGTCAATGACAGCTCACTTTGGTACCTTCAGGTCCCTGTGTACGATGCCCAGCTGGTGCAAGTACCTAACTGCCTCCAGCACCTGGCGGATGACACGGCTGGCATCTTTCTCTGTGTAGCTACCTCTCGCCAAGATCCTGTCCAGCAGCTCCCCACCTGTTACCCTACAAGCAAAACACTTCATCTTGTCAAAGCCCCAAGGGCTGGCCTTGGACCGGTACCGCATGAAACTCCTAACCTCAGCCACTGGGAGGCATTTTCAAATGGTCGAAGGTCAAGTTCTTAAGTTCACAATGAGTTAATCGCTTGAGGTTTTAAGCAGGCTATCACGTTGAAGATGTTAAGATGGCATTAGGAGAATTGTGTAAATCTCATCTGTCCATTGAATCATTTCTAACACCACTCACAGAGTCATTACCAAGTACAGCTTCGTTGGCGTCTCAAACGTCTCCAGCAAGGAAACAATGTTTTCGTGGTTTATCCTAAAAAGGAAAAGCAAGTCCAGTGCTTTAGCACTCTTTAGCATGATATGGGCTTTTTTTGATAAGTCTACGAGTATCTGATTCATTAATCTATCAAGCATGCCTTTAAAAAAATATATATAAACTCTGACAAATAGATAACAGTAGCGATACAAGTGTAAAAGGCACTCACTTGCGCAGGACCGTAATTTCATTCTCTAACATGGATTCTTTGCCCTTTAGCGCCCTCTTGCGGATGCACTTAACAGCTACAAGCTTCTGGGAACGTCTGTGTTGAGCAACCCTCACCTCTGAGAAAGAGCCTCTGAGACAAATGGGGTGTTTGAGTTTTTTTTTAACAAATACAGCACATATGAGGGAATTCAACAGTAAAGTGAACATACTGTCTAAATATTGTCACTATGCTTTTTTAGCATTCTACTGACTGTTCTGTATTTACCATTTTACTACTGTCAAGACCAAACAACATCCTCACTACAAATCATTGTCAGCTCAAAATTTACCACAACATTTTAATCACCAGAATGGTACAATATAATACAGGCCATGATTTTCATACTGTCACAAAGAAAAAAATTACTCACTCTCCCAGTTTCTCTCTCAGCTCATAGACAGCTGTAATATCTTCAGCTTTCTTTCGTGGGTCTCTCATAAGCGGCATCATCAACCTCTTTGACAGTATATTAGAGATACACACATATACATGTATTACATCTACAAATTTGACTGAAAATTAAAATGTAGACACTTTCAATTTTTTTTTTCCAACACCCTCCCAAAATGAATCTTTTCAAAAGTCTGGTGAAAAATTATTCCTATGGATATCATATCTCATACGTCACACTGTTAGCAAACTGAGCCCGTTATTGGTATTGAAATAACCAAGAGACGCATATTTAAAAAAAAAAAAACTCATTAATTATTATCATCATTATCAACATTTAAGGATCAGTATTCAATGATGCGATCATAACTTTAATAACCGACTAGATTTAATTACATTCTCTTCATTAAAAACCCTTTGAAAATACCCATCTTCAATACAAGAAGCTGTAAGACGGAAAAAAAAATGTTTTACCTGTTGATTGCTGCAGTGCAGAAAAAAAAAATCCGTTAGATGCCTACTGACCACAGTCTGAATGTTCCTGTTCTGCCCACGTCCCTTCTCTCCCCACCCTCTCTATGGTTTTAATCTGAAAACCACATTCATTTTACACAGGCGACCTTGACCACCCACACACTTTATAGAGCTGACTTTTTAAAGCAATAGAGAACGAATGGGAGACATGAGAGAGAGAAAACTAGAAATGTTGGAAGGTAGAGAGAGAGAGAGAGAGAGAGAGAGAAGAACAAGAAACAAAAGGAAAAAGAAAAGAGGCAAGATTCTTTTGAGCACAGAATGAGTTAGGCTGCAGTGAAGGTGTTGTTGCTCAGCTGTCTTAGTCTGTCATACCTCAAAAAACCAGAAGCTGACTAACTGTTTACATTATGGAGCCTGGCCTCAGTACAGCGGCCAAGCTCCAGACATCAATGCATTGTCCTTATAGGGGCATAAGGTATTCCATTTTGTGAACATCAGTATTTTACCCTTATCTTTTGCAAAGAACTAAAACAAATTCATTTTTTGGACCCTTTTTTTCCCCTCAAAGCCACAAGGCTGCAGATGATTTACAAAGTTTTACTGATTCTATGGAGGCTGGGAGGAAAAAAATACTGTAAAAAACAGAGAATATCACTTTGTAAGCACACAATAAGATCTCTTCTAAGCAGATAACAAATACGCACTTAAATTTACAGTAATGAAAAACACTATTGTATGGACAGCTGGCTGTCACCATGGCATGGAAGCTCCACACCCAGAAGGCCCGTGACCACGGGTTTCCTGGGAATACATATTGGAGAGCATCTGGTATGCCATTTGACAGAACACGCCTAACAACTTTTAACAACAGTCAACACTGCGGTGCTAAATTTCACATCTGTCTTAACAAAGGAATGGACGCTCAGTATTAGCATCCACCGGGCGCTGCTGTCTGGAACGTATCACTTTCAGGAGGGCAGGAAGGGACAGGGTGCCTCGCCTCCTTCAAACGTATCTGGTATATTAATGAATGTTGCGGGGGGAAAAAAGAGAACGTTCAACACCGCATGAGCACCTATAAAGCACTTTGCAGCGTTTGGAGTTTCAAAATAACTGTTCAAATTTCAATTAGCCCACGTCATGTTTGATACAAAATTTTTAAAATAGGCCTATTTGGATTGTTTGGAGGAATTTCTAACTGTGTCTCGAGTGTTTGTTTGTTTCTTTATCTCTGTGCCATAACTGTGATATTGTTGGTCATACGCATCTTAGTCTATATCGTGGCGCGGATAGAACTGGTCTTGGTTGAGTTTTCGAAAATGCTACAATCATGCGCTTCACAGTGTTTCTAGGAGAATCTGTGGGACCTTTCTATATAATCCGAAGGCAGTCGTCCTATCATAGACATCTCCCCAAGATTATTACAACTATTTTAAGAGCTCTTAATTCAATGATCTTTTCAAGCGATTGGTTTTCTGTTAAATGATCAGATCAGTCAGACGAATATGTCTCGAGTCCTCGTGAACTACACCTGCTCTGGTCATATCCAATGAGACAACAGTCAACCTGACCTAATCGAAATCTAGTACCGATCTGATTTCTACAATTAACAGCTTTCTAAGAGACCGTATAAAAACGATCGTTTCACTACATAAGCCATGACTTCAGAATTTTATTTACTGCAGTTAGCAAGTGTGGTAAAAACAGCTGGCAGAAAGCAAGGCACTGCGAGATAGATACCGTTTGCTTCTCTTAAAAGTACGGCATAAACGCGCACACCAGTTTCATGAATGGATAACGTAACCGTGCTCTTCCGACGGTCGAATATCTTGATCGCCAGGGCGCGGCGATCGATAAACACGGTGTCTGCGGTTTCTTCACCCCAAAGAAGTACCGAAACTGCATCGACACCATAGGCATGTCTATAGCTCTGTTCTCTTCACAGTTCAGAATGCTACATTTACATGTGCTCATTATGCAGACGGTTTTATCCACAGAGACTTCAAATAGGCCTACAGACAGAGTACAAAACCAAGCAAATAGCCATTGAGGAGCTGAATGTTGCTTAAGCGCCCCTATGATATAAACGACCGCGTGCAGAGTATCGCAAGTTTGTAGTTTATCATTTACTTCCTCTGATATCTGCACTGTCTATATGTCGAATAAATCCACTAGGTCAGTGTTTCTCAATCCTGCTCCTGGGGGACCCCTGCTCTGCACGTTTTCCACCTTTCCCTGCTCTACCTACCTGACTGAACTCATCAGTGGCACTTTTGATTGGCTGACCACACCTGATTTAATCAAGAGCATGTTAATCACGCTAATCAGGTGTGTTTGGGGGAAGGATAGATAGAAGATAAGCAGAGCAGGGGTCCCCTTGGAGCAGGATTGAGAAACACTGCACTAGACACCACAGTCAGCCATGACTAGGATGCTTGTTTCACCTTAGATATTTTCTTCTTTTCTTTCTATCACTGCAAGTCTGTTTCTGCCTATCTCATGGTACTTGCCCTTGTTTTCTAGACGGATGCAAGTCATGACACCCATAATAACCGCTCTTTATTTCCTTGTCCGTGATATGGATGGAACTAAGAAAGAATCGCAATTATATTAGTATCGACGCAGCTCATCAAATTAAATGGACCAGTTCCCTGAATTTTAAACGGCAATATTATCATTAATTAAAAGGTCTATTACGAGCAATTTAAAATTAATTACAGTATGCAAACAAACACAATATGTGTTGTGCAAGACTTAGAATTCAGAACCTTCAACATTCCACTGAATGAGAAATGCGAAACAGTGCGCGTTTAAAAGGTGTAATCTGAAGACAGAGGACGTGTGAAACGCAACCATCACTGCCTAGAGGCATGGAAAAGTTATCGAACCCCTGTGTGTTACAATGTGAAGAATCATCACTAGATGGCAGCATTGTCCAAAACATGTATGTCAGTTTGGCTGATACATGTACTACAGGTTTTTAATAGATGTATAAAACTAAGCATAAAGTATTTAAGCATTATGCCTCTCTGATATCTGAGACAATGCCACTATTGTTGGAGACCAGTTGGCGTGGTCCTGCTAAATAAAATGGCTGCCAAGTCTAAAGCAATGACGGTTATCAATATTACATAAGACTTATAGTTGTCGTTGCCACCTGAGCTGTTTGACCTTCCACCCCCAGAATTTTTTTCAACAGTATGTCTTTAGCTTGCAGAACTGTCAGCACTCGTACCTCAACTATCTTTAGTGCAGTTACATTTATAAATAAATTCTGAGCTGATGATCAAGTTCTCTCCATTTATATAAAAAGAAGGACTATGCTATACACAAATGATATCAAAGATCTGATCAAAAAAACACAGACTGATCTTATACACCTCTAGTCATCTGAAATATAAGGAGATGGTGTTAGAATGCAAAAACACTTTTTTACAAAGAAAAAAAATGATAGTGATAAGTGTATGGCATGCTCCTTAATAACTATCATTACTACACACTAACAAGCGCTGAATGTCTCAAAATCACAACTCGGTGGTTTGTACCATCTTTCTCTTAAGTGGATATTGCATATAAACTAATCCGTCACATAGCTTCATATCCCCTTCTCAGAGAGGTGTCAACTCTGTAGTCTAAGGATCCCATGTCATTTGAGCCCTGTTTGCATCTGCTGGGGGTTATCCCTCTGGACTAAGCCATCTGTCAGCCCCCCCGTCCTGGAACCATTGCCGTGCTCTACCGCGTGCAAGCAGACACAGCTTTTCACTAGCGGAGAGAGATGCCTGTATCCGTTGAGATACAGAACCCACTTAACGACATAAGAAACATGCAAGTGAAAGCGTATGGCAGAATGGAGAAAACAATGACTCTGGAAGTGTTCTCAGATGTTATAATAGAGTCAAAAAATTTGTCTGCAAAGTCAGATTTCTCTGAAATTTGAAATTAAAGTTGAAATTTAGATTGAAATTGATTTAATTTTTTTTTTTTAATTGTAACTCCTGTGATATTAATACTATGTTTTAATAATCTGTGAGACACACGCATTGTCAAAATGAATGTTGTTACACTGCTTTGTGCCTTACACCGTTTTATGATCCTGTCTAATTAATCAGTATTACAATATGACCAACCAGCATGCACAGAACAATGTTCAGAGAATGCCCACAAGAGGTTGATCTGCTGCACTGAGAGTTGTGCCAAGCCTTATCTTTATCGCACTAAATTTGGCATGGGCACATCCACATTCTCTAAATAGACAGGCAACCTGTTGAGTGACGGCATGAAATAACATCTGAAATCCTCAGTGTAAAATATCTTGATTACATCATCAGTATAACTCCGTCGAGTGCAGGTAACTGCTAAAATAAACGTAAAATTCAAGTAAATGAGAGATACAACGAAGTGAATGCAGGCGCTTATATAAATGTGTGTTTCCAAGGCAGGTAACATCACATTTTGATTAAAGTCGTGTCTAAAAATGCTCATCGGACCCCGTGACCCATAACTTTAGCTGTCACGTATGGGGAGGAACATCTCAGTGACTATGAACGTGGGCCAATTTTTGAGGAAGGTTTGGCAGGAGCTTGAGTTACCCATATGGCTTTTAAACTTGATGATGTTTCTCCAGGAATAGTGACCAAGGCAATGTTGATCTGTACGTCTAAAGAAGGGCCATCAGCTGTGGTGTGGGGTGTACACTCCTCATCTGTGATATACTGGTTAAAGATACAAGGCAAAACAGACAAGCAAACCAGGAATGCTAGCTAGTCCAGGACCTAAGGTGGCAGTTTCATCAAGAACTCTCAGGTGGCGGTGTATAAACCTTTTATTAAACTGAAATATACACGTTTAGAACTGTAAAAAACACAGGCGATGGATCTCTGAGCATATAAAAAAAGTCACATGGTCAATTATTATCATCCTGTTCTCGACAAATGAATGACTGCATGTGTCGTGTGTGTCGAAAGAAAACCCAGAGACGTTAGTTTGTTTTACAGGATGAAAGATTCCACCAGCTTTGTTATCATACGGAGTGGAGGGTGTTTTCCTTGCATAGTTTTGCCCACTTAACACCTCAGAGATAAACATGAAAGCCCATGAACACAAAGCCAGTCTGAGTCATCAGCCTCGCCCTATGGTGGAGCAATTTATTCCTGAAGAGAGAGTAGTTTCTTCAAAAGTGACAATGGCCCCATCCACAGAGTGCAAGTACCCACCAGTAGTTTGCTGAACACAGAAGCAATGCAAACAATATGCCATTTACAGATCTCCATCCAACTGAGTACTTAAATGTGGTTCCCAGTCTCCCCCAACAATGTATGTTAATGTTTCCTGTAGTTACTTGTATAAGCAATTAATAACCTGGCAATGCTCCGTCAAGCAAGAAATATCTAAAGAAAATGTTTGTACCAGAAATGCTTTCCTGATTTTGCATTTGTGATTTTTGCCAGTATGTCACTCCTACGATTCAAAATAATTTTCAACCTCTGTGTCATTTTATCATTGTGGATTCTCAGGAGGTGGAGCATCTGTACCCCCACGCAGTGGCTATTTTCAAAGTGCTATAAAACAGTGAGCTGTAACCTTTTCATGACAGCTGCTCTTAAGTCACGAGGTACATTCTAAACTAAGCTTAGTGCGAAAGAGACGTGTTAGCGTAAACGTAGCAATGTGACTACCTAGCCAGTCACGAAGTTACTATCAGAGCACTTTTTGCAACATGCACTCTAAACCTCTATGACAAAACGGCCGAGGTCGATACCAATACAAAGAGCGCTGCGCATCTTCTCGGTGAGGGCATCGTATGCAGGAAAGTGCGGGATCACATGACTCCCAGTTGGTTCTTCGTTCATTCGCCAGTATCTCAAGTTGTTGCTTATCGACTGAAACAGCGACACTGACTTTGGATTGACTCTTGTGAACGATATGTACCGTTTTGACACGTTTAATGTTTACAGATTACTGAAATGGGGAGTAAACTGACATAAAAGAAGATCATTCTTAAACAATATACCACATAGCCATTGAACGTGTATTTCACAGTAGCTACATACGCGGCATGTCCACATATGTAGTCGCTGTAATAATCGCTACAAGAGATCACAGACATGTTAGAACGGTCACACGAAACAGCCTGCATTATGTGAACGAGGCTGTAGACTATTTCTGAAACATTTAAACCATTTCCTCCTAGAAAGTACAAGTTTGAGACATTTGATTTTTTAAAGGATATGCTTATCATTGGAATGAGTCTGTAAGGAGCTCTTTGAGCCGATTAAAGATGGCCGTTCGATTATTAAGGACTTATCACCAACCTTACTTTTACAACATTTCCAAAGAACGCGTGTCAAATAGAAGGACAATCAGTTTCGTAATAGCCTGTGTCATCATCTTAACATCATCAGCAAAGCACAATGCGCTTCATTTTAAAACTCAAGGTATAACTTAAGGTTTGTAACAGATAGCCTACTTCGTAAATGTTAAAACAACAGGTACTGCAGTTAATTAAAAGAAATAAATATTTTAGTGCGTTATGAACACATGTATCAAACGGAGTGTAAGTAAGGAAGAGCAAGTAAGACCAAGGCAAAAGACAACATCCAAGTCCAACTTTTAACCCCTTACAAAACACGCTGGCACAACTTTATCACATATCATGTTATATCCCTGAAGAAGGGTACCGTGACTATGTAGAGGCGCCACTGTACTTTAAGTCTACTGTAAATAGATACAGAGAATAAGATGTGAAGATTTAATTCACATTCACAGCATAACGCGATACCGGGAGACTTGTACTGATACACAGAACACTGGATTTATGCAAAGCTATTTGGTCTCATGAAACAAATGTCAAGTCATAATCTATAGATGTGCGTTAATATTCAACAACTGTCGTAAGAAAACTTGTTGTGGTAGTGTGCCCTTTCTCTTTTCTCATTTCTTATTTTCGTAGTATGACCTCCTTAGTCATATGACTTCCAAGGAGGCCTTGAACCAGGTTTAGTAAAAAAAAAATGTGTCTACAGTTGGAACAATTAAAGTTTAACAAGTTCAGGTTGCAGCTCTTTTCCAAAGAATTAGCTATGTGTATAGCCTGAGTAATATAAAAAATAACAGGGAGGTGCTCCCACACAACAAAGTTCCAGTTAGCACAGACAGACTAAGCCCTGTGACCAAAAATGTTTCATGCTTGATCATTTATGTGGTACTATTTGTTGTTTGCTTGTTTCTTGGTTTGGTGCCGTTTTGTTTTTACAGTAAAATCTAACGGGGTCTTATTTTTGATTATTTTTACGCATGCTTCTAAGGAGTGATTTGGATTGAGTTGTGAAGGAATGATGAATAGTAAACTGAATTAAAATATCATTTGTGAGTTCCAATTTCTTATTTCCACACAGGCCCCTTTGAAATTCATATTCATATTATTGTTAGATGTAACAAAATGTATAATAAAAGTACATAACCTTGCTGGGGGAAAATGTCATGTAATTTAAGGCATGTTTTTTGAGAGATAATTGTAAGATAAGAAGCTGCATAAAATCAGTGAAATGGGAAGTATATGATGAAGCCAAATTAAAAGTCCATGAAATGCATATTTTAATCAAATAAAATGGTCATATTTCACTTGGCCTGGCGTTTCAAGCTACATCCACCGTACAGATGACTCTTTACAAAAAAAAAAAAAACATATTGTTGCAACAGAAGTGGTGAAAGTGTTAAATTGTGATTGTAATTAAACCTGGGGTGTAAAAAGGATTACAGAAATAATCTTTCATGTTATCCAATGAAGCCAACTAACTGAAACACTGCCCCCTGTTGAACACCACAGCTTTTTTTCATATAAGTGCAAGGATATGCGTGACGCAACCTCGTAGCGCCTGACCCCCTAAATTCATACTAGTGCGTATAATGGATTTTTCCACCCAATAAACCTAAGGCACAATGCTGTGCTCGCTATAGAGCAAAAGCATCGAGTTACGGAGGTTTTCTGAAAGCGTTGCTCTGCAGGTGTCCCTTGCTGTAAATACATCTTCGTTTGCTTTGTTGATAAAATATTAAGACTATTATTGTCTTTCTTCAGCTGTCTGACCGCTGTTTGCAGTCATTGCAATTCATAAGGCGACGTATACTTTAAAATCATTTGACCTCACGGAGCTCACAGTCTCAGAAGGCGTGTGCCTGTGTCCTTAAGCGGGACGGGGGAGGGATGAAGAACAAATGACGTTCTAGACTGCATCTCCTGTTAAAGCTGCGAGCGGTTGGATGCGAAGTAATCAGACAGTGAGTGCAGAGAGACAACGTCAAGAGCTCCCGCAGACATTCATCCACGACTCTTACATTTTTTTTTAATAAGCAAAGCTTACTAAAGAAGACAATGGTCTAGAATAGTATTTTGAAAGAGATCAACGAATGTAATTCTATTACATTCATTTGTTAGTGTGCGCAAGGCTCGCCTTTTTTTTTCGTCTCGCCGCCCGTCTCCTCTTTGAGAGATACGTTCCCATGCGATTCTTCAGACTCACATTTAAGTGTTTCGTGGATTGTTTTTGAAGGTGCTTTTTAAATCGGTGTTTTTATTTTTCTTTCGCAAACGTCTTCTTACTTTATTTACTCTCATTTTGTAATTTTTTAAAAAAATCAAATTTCCCCTGTTACCAGTTGCGACAAGACATCTGACTGCCATCGCTGAAGATTTGACATTTTGAAACGATAAGAGAAAAAAAAAACAGTCTAACCTTGATCTAATACTCCTGACTTACAGCCTTTATTTAAAAGGCAAATTATCAAATATTGTATAGGCTCGCTAAAAAAAGAAGAACTAAAGGGCACTTGTGTCAATATAGGAAATCGAGTTCAGCGAAAGAGATAAAAGGAGAGTTGTATCTGGGATTATTACGAATCCCTTTATTGACTGATCTTTTCACCGATTTCCTCTTTCTCAGTGTTCTGAGGACGTTAAGGGAGCTTTGTTTACAAGTGTGTAATTGTGATGGAGAAAGCCTCTCTTAACGTTGACTGTTGCGCTGTGACTGTGGTCCTGGGAGAGGAGAAGAAGGGTCATCTCATTCCGAATGGAAACGGGCATCAAGGCGCAAATGGGAACCTTATCGGAGGTGGCGGCGCGGCCAATACTGGTGCGGCACCTGGAGCATTATCTGCTGTGGAGAAGCAGGTCTACCCGGAGAGAGAAACATGGACCAGACAGATGGACTTCATCATGTCCTGTGTTGGGTTTGCCGTAGGCCTGGGAAATGTGTGGCGTTTCCCTTACCTTTGCTACAAAAATGGTGGAGGTAAGTGACAAGGTAAAATAGGCTCACCAAGACCCGGTGCCGGGAGCTGTCATGATTTAAACCACCTCCCTCTTAGCCACGTCACTGTCATTAATGAAACCTACAAGCACGTTATTTTACATGCCATAATTTGGCAGTGTTTGGCATCATTAAACAGTCGCCTTCTGTAGTAGTTTATGAATGCCCCGTAAGCAGCTGAAGCAAGTGTCTTTCGATCCAGCTGTCTTTTTATGAAGCGAAAAAGCGCCATATAAGCGTGAAATGGCAATTGCTCATACAACTGAATCAGTGTTCATCTGCGCGCCGATAAAAGAGAAAGGTTTTTGGAGCGAAGCATGATTTCATACGCATGTCAGGTGATGCAAAATCTTGGGGTTTTTCCAATGGTTGGAGGCGTGATCAATGCATAACAGCCACGATTCTGTCTGTACGCATTGATGTTTTCTGCGTACCAACCTTTCATCGGCATTGCGCATAGTTTTGTTTTATAATATTTTATAGCAATGTCATAATATTTTCCATAATGTCCTAATCTAAATACAGCTTGTGCTGTTAGTTTGTAGACAGTGATGACTCAACCCAGTTACTCATTCACTCGACTGAGTTAGCTCAGTGGGGATCAGGTAGTTTTAGTGAATCCACCTTAAACTGAATGCGGCATTGAAGATCTGTATCTGACTCATACACATCCTCAGAATGAGCCTCAGTGTATTGGCCCGGTTAGCATCTACTCACATTTAGTAGATTAGTGTAAGTTGACCGGCATTACATCATAAAAGTGTTGAAATTAGAAGTGCGGTCTTATTTCTTCCAATTAAGAATGCTAATACAGCTTTTCATCATACTTTAGAAAGACTTTGTGTCTAGGTATTTACACGAGCACATAACAATACTTATGTAATGGCAAGGTCATTCCTCTGTACTAACACCATATGTCATAGTGTTTGGTGCTTATCCACTGGTAATTACACAAACATAGTATTAAACAATGTCATATCTAAATAAACATTTCTGCGAATTATCTGGTCGTTGTATAATCTATTAATGTGTCCATATAGTCGATGTTGTGGTGTCCCCGATGACGTTCTAGCTCATGACTGATTCACAGCGCACAGTGCCTTTTCCATGTTGCCAGTGATGATAGCAGACCATTACAACATGGTGTATAAAAAAAATATATTGCTATAACAAGACTTGCTCTCGTAGCATATCACCTTATTATACTTATCTGTATCTCAAGTATCTCATCTCAGTAGCATCAGGAAAAATGTAACAATATTGGAGAAATTATATAGTCATAACTCTGCATGATTAATATTTACGCCCACCGTTGTTCCCTTTCTAAAGAGCAAAAGTGCTAGGGAAATAGATATTTTCTTGACACCGGGGTTTCTTTTGTCTTAGTTTGGAAGGCGTATCTGCTTTCCCTCCAAGCTATTTCAACAGAATACAATCAATTTTGACTGTAATGATTGACCTGCCCTGCAGTAGGTAAAAAAGGCATGGATACCAGCTGGTGGGAACTGTACGGGAAGAGCATCAATTCTTCTAAAAACAATGAGCCATTCAGCTCTGACCTGCCAGAGAGAGAAAGGCGAGATGGTTGATAAGTGTCTGGTGAGCACTGGTTTATTCCCTAAATGTCCCTCTTCAAATACTTGCTTTACCCCCAACAAGGAGCTCTAAGGTAACAAGAATACGTTTTCCCAGTTCAGGTTGCCAAACTCGGTGAGTCTCTTTGAGAAACAGTGCGCATTCCTTTGAGGTGACTTAGACCTTCTGCCAAAATCAAATCAGTTCTGCCAAGGCGAAAAGGTCTCGCTGACATAGAACCAAGCAACAGCGTGTAAATAATGACCGAGTCACCGGTTCCCTTCTTTCTCCTTTCCCCGCAGTGACCATTCACCGCGCTCACCATTCCCCGCAGTGAACGTTCACTATGTTCACCATACCCTGCAGTGCACATTCACTCTACTCACCATTTCCTGCAGTAACAACTCTGTTGTTTTTTGATGTTGGTTTTGCAAAACGAACCAAGAATATCAACCAAGACGCTTTTTCAAAGCCTATGTCGAAGTCTGTGGACCACTTTGCATTATACTGAACCTCTAAATTCGTATTTTGCACGACCACCCTGAACAGACTAGAATCCCGATACATGAAGTTTATGGGGAGATTGTTCAGTGCTCACGTTTTTAGTACGGCACTTATGTATAGGACACTGATGCCATGCCACTAATGTCACCTGATGTCATAAAATTTATCAGGTTTTTTTTTTTAACGGTGATTTGTGTAGCAGACTGTTTTGTATCTACAATTTTCTGTCCCTCCTCTAGAGTCTCTTCAGAATGGTGCTTTGGAGTCTCAGAATTGTACACTTTTGGAAAAGGTGAAAGAGGAATAATGAAACACTTCTCTGGTGGCCAGTTGGTATTACAGTTCAGCCACATATCTCAGTTCAGGTTCATTAGATATTCTGTTCTGTGCAACTTTAATTTGGCTCTGAACCAGCTTTTTTTTTTGTTTTTCAACTAGAGACTGTCAGAAGACCAAAATAATGCCTTTGGCTTTCGCAGACACATCAAAACATGAGTGGGCTACAAATAACAAATTCCAAAACTGAACAGACGATACAGAACCATTGCATGATGGATCTTCGTGAGTGGCTGGCACTTAATATTAATTAAGGCTTATTAATATTTAAGAAATCATAATTAATGCACTTTTTTGTCATATTATATATTGAGAAAACACCTCAAGATCAGCTTTAGTTTGCGGAACAATGGTTTGGGACGCATGTGAATTAGCTCCGTAGTTGTAATCCAATTTCATTTAATTGATTTTCATCAAATTAGACCTCTTTAACACTCAGATGCCTCTACTGCTCATTTGCATAAACAACCTACAGACGGAATTGGCTTCCATCAGATGTCATTCAGTCCTCGCACATACTTCTTTAAATGAAATCATAAATAATAAATGGATGCTGCTATTTTATTAATAATTTCATGGACTTGCGATACACTCGGATATATACACTAATTAGTCCCTGATTTGTAGGTGATATATTGGAGGAGAACATTTCAGTATGCAGAGAAATGTGAGTCATAAAACTGTGTGATCTGGAAATCTGATAACATGGACATCTCGCAAATTGGTCTCTCCTTCTTTAGAGGCTTTCTCATGCATACTGCTTTATAAAAGTGTGTGCTGGTTTCAGATTTTATCTGTTAATGGTACTCTGAGAGACAGAGCAGACGATATTTTATATTTTGCTAAAATATGTTGTTGTGTGTGTCACTGTGTCCTTCTCCTGGATAATTCTCAAAATCATTTCAATACTCCCAAACAATGTTTGGTGACCAGTGCTACAGTTGTCAAGAATAACGGTGATTCTTTGTCAGAATGTTTTGCAGTAGTTGACATGGCAACACCTCATTTGAATCAGTTATGGTTAGAGTCTACATTACCAGTGTCCTTATAGAATATTCATTTCCCAAACAGTGCCGTTTCTACATTTGGCTGTGCGCCATTATCCACTAAGCAAGAACGGGTAATGTCATGTTGCATTTCCTGTAAGAATAAAACACATCAGCGTATATAATTATTTCAGTATTTTCTTAGCTATTTATTATCCACGTACTGGCTCTTCTCAGGGGCGCTCAATGATGTCACAGCCATGTAGCCGGCCTGCAGAGTCTCCGGGCATCACGCAGGTAGCGCAGAACTGCCACCGCGCAGCCGGGAGATTTATTATCTCTGCAGTGACTGTCCTTCGCAGTCACTGCAGGTCCATCAGTGCTGTGTGTGTGCTGGTTCTCATGGGGATGGAAAGATCCAAAGATTTAGAGCTGTATCATTCCACACTCAGGCCAGCTGGGATTATCATGCATGAGCATAGTCAAAAGCTGATTGCTTTTATTTTCCCTCTGTCTGAAATGGATAAACTTCCTGAACCCAAATACAGGGAAATAAATGTCTCTTTTTTTAGAGAGAGAGAGGGAGAGAGAGAGAGAGAGAGAGAGAGAGAGAGAGAATTGCATGCAGAACTCTTCACTCTTCAAGGATTTAACTGATCAGCAAGTGTTTAATATTTAAATGATTACCTAACGTTAATGTTTAACTAAGGTGCCGTTTGGTTGCTACTTGACTACTTATGTTTTTGTTCTTCCTTACAGGATTCCAAGACTTGATATTTGTCTCCCTGAAAAACAAAATTCAGACAAAGTGATCTAAAAACACAGAGCGATCAGCTCATGCATGCTGTGTAGGAACCTGGGTTAGTCTTTGGGGTTCATTGGCCTTTTTGTCTGTCTCTGAGGTGAGACTGTGGTATGAGTACAGAAGGGCTCACGCTGGCCCTTTGCCCTTAGTGACATCAGCTCTTCACCCCCCACGTGGACAAGCGATTAAGAGTGTCTGTTAATCTTTTAATCCCTGGCCAGGACCTAGGATGGTTGGGGTTCAAGCGTGGAATGGCACAACTCGGTCTCGGGCCCTCCCACCGTTCCTCTTTACCTCATCATCACGTGCTCGTCTCTGGAGTCATACACACACAGTCCACGCGGACCTTCTGCCCAGTGTTGACTGTTTAGATTCCATGGTAAAACGACCGCGTCTTGGCATGTGGGCATTTGTCTCTTTAAGGTTTCTCTTTGTAGTCATGTGATCTTTTTGTGGTCTAGCTTTCTGTGTTCCTCGAGGCATTTGCAGATATTTGCATATCTGTGAGTTTAACCGACACTTGTCAAGACTGCCAATGAAAGCATTGGTCTCCTGTCTTTCTATTCGGGGGAAGGCCACTTACAATGTTGGCCAGGATAAACTTGTAACGTGTGTGCTGATGGTTGTTCCCAACATACAGTCTCATACAGTTTCCAGAACCACATGGTGGTTGCCAATGTGCTGTGAGCAACTGCATTAGTAACATGTTCAGTAATCTCTTCACCAAAGACCAATCTCAATGATAGGAATAGCATAACACTTAGAGAAGGGCTGGATAATTGGGTTGAAGTAATCCCATCTTGAGTGGTTTAAAATTAGTGAACCTGTGCAGACTAACATATCATTGAAACAACTTCAGATCATGCAGCACCAAACAACACACATCACCAATACCAGCTACATCAGTTGAACTGAGGGAATGAGTTATTATAGGCATGCAATGAAGTGTTACTGCCAAGTTGTTTCCAGTGTGCCTGTGCCTGGGTGACATTTTTTGCCAGTGAATACAGTAAGAGTTGTAGGAACCTCATTGGTTGACGGGGCGATGGCATTAGTTGATTTTTTTTTTCCCAGTGTGGATGTGAAAGATAAGATGAGGGTGACAGAGGGAGGTATTTATAGCATCACCTGAAGACCAGAAAAACTGGTCAGCACTCTCTGAGATTTTTAGACCTACTCAGACAGGCGGTCATTTGCCGGATGAGAAAATGATGCGTCTGTTCATAGAGGCCTCGTCTGTACTGCGCAGAGCATTTTGCTAACTGACAAACAGGGATTCAGAGACCTGGTGATCCTTAACATGCTCTGTAGTTACTTAGCCTGTCGAGAATAGAAGGCTTAGCTTACACTCGCCACATTTGAGTTGGTCGTCTATTCCTGAGCACCTATGATTTGGGTGCCATATTCGGCCACTTGACTTTTAGTGCGTTCATTTTAAATGTAGAAGGCAGTTTAGTAATGCTGAGTTCTTGAAGTAAGCAAGTAATAGGTTTTGTAGTGTTTATGGATATGTTAACACACCCATGCTTGAGATACAATTGGTTTTTTGGACAGAGGTTAAATAAATCATTCTTCCTCAAATTCACTGTGCGCATTATAAACACACAATTCTGGGCTCTCAACAGTTAAAATACGCACACACACACATACACACACACTCTCTCTCACACACACACACACACACACACACATACACACATACACACACACACACACATTCTTCTACATGTTTTGAATCAACAGCTCAATTGCATTGCCAAATGAATGACCATAGTGGAGGAAACAGCTAGCTCTGACGTAGTGTGTGTTGCATAGCAGTCCAGGGGGGGAAGAGCCAGTGAACTGTGTAGTAGGAACCAGAAACAGCAGAAGCTGCTTTGAGAATGGTTTCATTAGAAGCAGAAGCCGGCAGAGTCAGGTGTTTGAAAGTTGAAACACACCCCCCCACACACACACACACCCCCGAACATTCACAATGTCCTCCGCAGTTCCTTTTAGCCTCTACGCCACAGACTATGAGTGTGTGACTCACCAGCGCATGTGCGTCTGAGCTGGCGTTCACATTCTCATTCGCCGTCCGTCCGTCTATTCCGCGGTGCATGCTTTTGTTTGCTAATCATGTCCTCACATTTTTTTTTTTTGTCTTTTTGCCCTCACAAAACCCACATCTAAATACTTTATAGAATCTTTTGTAAAGACAGAATAAGGTCATGTTGTATACCGTTCACAGTCATAGCCCCTTACGTCGCTAACACAGAGCAGTAGCATTGTACGCGGTGTCTAACCGTAGGCAGTTCATCAAAGGGCTTCTATCTCAGCTGTGAGTTATTTTCCAGAACAATAGCCTATATTTTAGTGAAAAGAGCACAAAGTGGTGCTCTCCCTGCCCCTGGAGAAGGTTTTTCATTCATAAAACTTTAACCCCGTGTTACTTTTCAGACATTCAAAGAGCAGTAGTTCTCTTTTGTATTTTTGCAGCTCATTGTTAGATTCGTAGATATTACGGAATTTGAATGGACTTAAATCCTATTGATTGTTTTGACTAGCTGGCTTGGAAGCTGTTCTCTGTTGTCGTACAGCGTTGCAAATGTTTTCTACTTCAGCATCAACCTGTAAGCAAAAGACTTGCCTGTCTATGTCTATTCATTTCTTATTCGGTTTGGCATCAATGAACTGTTCTCACTGCCCTCCAAAGCCCATGTTATGCAATGAGTGCTACTTTGTATCCCTCTCTCTGTCTCTGTCTCTGTCTCTCTCTCTCTCTCTCTCTCTTTCACTCGCTCACGCACTCACTCACACTCTCTCTCTCTCTCTCTCTCTCTCTCTCTCTCTTTCACTCACTCACGCACTCACTCACACTCTCTCTCTCACTCTCTCTTTCAATCTTGCTCTTTCTGTGGCAATCTCCAAGCAGACGTACGAGCAGTAGATGACATCATCTGGACTTTCATTCACTGCAATACATTGTTGAGTGGATAATCTGCATTAGAACTGGTGCTGTAGACTTGCTGCGGCCAAAAGCCCAGCCCCCATTCCCTCCTACTGGCATGTCCATGCATAAACCCCCGCCCACTCCACCACGACTAAGCCTCCACTGCTGCTGTCAATCTGAAATCATTCAGCTGTGAGGTTATTACTGCTGACGGCTTGGCGTGCTCCCACACAGTGTGTGTGATGCATACTAATGCAGGAAGCACCATTGCAGTCTTATCACACGAGATTCGAGCAGAAAAGTAGCAATGGAGACATGCTAGAATTTTTTGACAAGAGCTACATCAAGATAAAATCATGTCCTTTGTTTCTTATGTGACTGAGGGAAAAAAACGTTTTTTTTTGGGGGGTTTTTTTTTAATCATGTGCGAAAAGCTCTCACGATGTACACTAAACAACAGTACCTCAATCTGTTTTGTCCTCATGAAGAGCAAATGTTGATTACTTTTTAAGCATTATCAAGATTATATTGAGAGCATTTACGTATGCGTAATTCAATTATTTAATTCTCTCCCTCCCTCCCTCCTTCCCTCTCTCTCTCTCTCTCTCTCTCCCTCTCTCTCTCTCTCTCTCTCTCTCCCTCTCTCTCGCTCTTTCTCTCCCCCTCCCCTAGGAGTGTTCCTCATTCCTTATGTGCTGTTTATATTTCTGGGGGGTATTCCCATCTTCTTCCTGGAGATTTCCCTCGGGCAGTTCATGAAGGCCGGAAGCATCAACGTGTGGAACATCGCACCTCTGTTTAAAGGCATGTCTTGTATCTCGAACGTGATTCCCAAATATGTCTGTCTGTTAAAGTGCCAGGCTGTCCAGTGCCTGAGAATACTTGGTTTGGAAATACATAGAGACATCTTAAACCCATTCCAGCCCTACCATTGTCTCTCAATGCGCTCACAGTTAAATCTGACACCCGGCTCTCTCTGATGTGTCACGCCTCTTGTAGGACTGGGCTATGCCTCCATGGTGATTGTGTTCTTCTGCAATACCTACTACATCATGGTGCTGGCATGGGGCTTTTACTACTTCATCAAGTCGTTCAACTCCACTCTGCCCTGGTCCACCTGTGACAACAGCTGGAACACAGAGAGCTGCATTGAGATCTTTCGTCACGATGAGTGCCAAAATGGAACCATCGGCAACTCCACCTTCGGCAACCTGACATGCGAAGAGTTAGCAGATGGCCGTTCTCCCATCATTGAATTTTGGGAGTAAGAGTCCCTATCTATCTATCTATCTATCTATCTATCTATCTATCTATCTATCTATCTATCTATCTATCTATCTATCTATCTATCTATCTATCTATCTATCTATCTATCTATCGATCTGTCTGTCTATCTATCTATCTATCTATCTATCTATCTATCTATCTATCTATCTATCTATCTATCTATCTATCTATCTATCTATCTATTTATCTATAAACATGTAATCTAAGATTCTGGTCATACCCCTCCACTTTGTTCTCCAAGTTTGAGGAAATAATGTGATTTTATTTGTAGGCCCACCTAAGACAGTAAAATACAAGTTGGAGACAGAGCCTAACTGTTTTTCCTATGCCTGTGTCTGCTACTCCACCTCCCCTTTGCATCCTGGCCGACAAAATTTTAAACGTCTGCTGTTCTGAAGGTCGCCTAGTTTAATCCAGTCACGTGGTGCTTGTTGCTATGAATCATGGTTTATTTGTCCTAGGCCACGTCAGGACATTTACATGAAATATACTGAGAATACAGTGTGAAGGTCAACGAAGGGCAACTTCACTAAGTCTCCCCGGAGTTGCCAAATGTTATAAGTACTGCAAGCACCGTTATGTTATAGGACAGCTCAGCTCATTTGTAGCTTTTAGGGTTTTTTTTTTTTTTTCCAAATTTAGGGATGTTATTTTTGTTTCATTTATTTTAAGCATCATGGTTTGTTTATTCTATTTAGAACAAATAAAAGGACATATTGTTGAAGAATGCTGTTATGTAAAAAAAGAATATGTACTCTCTAAAAAAAATTCTCTCTCTTTTCTCAGGAACAAGGTTCTGAACATCTCTGATGGGTTGGACCAGCCTGGTGCCATTAACTGGGAGTTAATGCTGTGTCTCCTGGCTGTTTGGGTGATGGTGTACTTCTGCGTGTGGAAGGGTGTGAAATCAACGGGCAAGGTAAATCACTGACCATGGATTTAGCTCTTTAAAGAGACCGTTGATCTGTTTCTTAGGCATGACTGCAGGTAAAAGCAGAGCCCAGTCACATGGGTCAGGGCCAGCACCTCATATGGCTCCTCTAGATCTTCACCGCTCTTACGCAACGGCCACACAGGCAGACTGACTGAAGCCCGTGGCATTGATTCACCCCTGACGTCTCTCCTCCGAAAGCTCAGAGTTCCGATCGATACAGTTTGGTTAACGCTAAATGTGAATGGGATTGTTGTTATTTTGACGTGTGAAAATAAATCAGCATTGCATTCATCCAAAAGAATCAATGTGGCAGTAGGACAGTAACTCAACAGTAAGCAGGGCAAGCTAAGATATCCTTGAAAAATATGCGCATTTTACAACATTGTAAAACAGATAATGATTCATTCTGTGTCTTGTGACACTCTGTTTTACAGTGCACTCCAATATTACCTTTCACTGAGGTTTTATATATTTTCCGCAGATGATGTTTTTGACCGCAATGTGACTTTTTCTAACCTTGATTCATCTAGCTCCACCCTCTGCTGGTGCCACAGTAGCACAACGGTGAGGCAAAGAGTATCCATGGCAACGTCATTTGCCAAAGGGGTGTGGTTTAAAAATATTACAAAGTGCCCTGTCACAAGGCTGAGCTCTGATTGGACAGTAAGGGAAGATTGTCTGCAGTGAGACGTGACTAGGCTCTCGTGCAGATGGCCAACAGCCATTTTTTTCCTGCTCTGGAGGCGGGATCACATGAATACTCAGCAGAGAATGACTCCAGTTATTTCTGGTGCTCTTCTATTTAGTCATATCGCCATTACAGCCACCTGCTCCTGTTACAAATAACTGCACTGTGTTGTCTTTGTAAAAAACAAAAAAACACTGTGTTACTAGAATCACCTGCTTAGGAGGATCTACAATTTTTCTTTTTTTCTTTTTTTTGATATCACCTTTCTCCCCATTCCTGTACATATATTCGGGTGCTACAGACCATCTTTGGGATCTTGTAAATACTGAACGGCAGATTTATTTGAGATTGGAAACGAAATGCCATTCACTGCACTGGACAGATTGGCCGTTTGAGAATCTCATTATTAACACGACGTATAAACACAATGATCCAGATTAGCCTAGATCCCGCAGATTCAATAAGAATTAGAACAGCCAGCGAGTCGTATTCGTTCGCTGGTTGACTGAGGAAAAACTATTTTTAGACATTGTATTGTATATATTTGTGTATTTGAAGGTAATCTATCTGAAAACCTTAGCACAACTTTCTTTTTTTTTTTTTTTGAAACACACACCGTGCTTGTGTCTTATTTAGATGATAAGGGTAATCCACACTCCTAGTGAAAAACATAATCCTACAGCACCCTACTAACAACAACTGTATTCAACTGCCACTGAGAGATGCAAATTGCTCATATTTGAATAACATCACCAAATCCATTTAGTCCAAGTGTTTTCAAGGTCAGTGTTCCTTCTAGCAACATGCTGTCAGACGGCATCGCTTTAAAATGCAGACAAGACTCTTCAGGTCATTATGTCTGCGTTAGTAGGACAGTAATGCACCTGTGGGCAGCCCAAGAATAACTGAAAGAGGACTGAAACACACATCAGAAAGCCCAGTCTCTCTCTCAGAGTGTATGTGACACGTGGAGAAGAGAAGAGAAGAAGCTAATCAGATCACTATTGATTCATTGTTTGGCATCATCCAGCGTCTGTACAGCCCGCTCACTGCCGGGGCTGATCCGGGTCCGGTGGAGTCTCGTTCCAAGCGGCCGAGTACAAAGACAAGGTTGCTGAGGAAAGAGGACTCGGTACAGGGGCGAGAGAAACAGGAGAAAGGGGAGAACATGGCAGGGAAACAAGCAATGACCTCTAAAGCGTTGCCTACGGCGTTCTGTGTAATGAATAGCAGCCCTGTCTCTGAACTCTTTGGGCTGCACTGTATATGGAGGTCGTCTTCACTAGGAACTTTAAATGTGTCTCCTTTAGCTTAACCTCAGTCACCACTTGACTGCCCAAACAAACCAAGCCTGTGAATAATAATGATAGATTATAACAGCGATGTGTGAGGTTTAACAAAAAGAAACTTGGCACAGTAATGGTGTCCTACTTTCAGATGTTTATTTAGAGCAAACGGGTGAGGACGTGAAAGCTTTCACGTTTTTCATTATGACATTGTGAATGTAGCTGAGCCAGTAAAACAATAGTCGTTAAAACGTGGAAGCTTAACAGAGACTTTTGTGATAACGGCCTAGCTTATATCGCCAAGGTTCAAGGTTCACTGTGTCTGAAATGCCCTACTGATTAGATAAACACTTCCAAGTAGTTATATCGCCATTCATCTGAAAGTCTGACTGCTGGAGATGTGAGATAAAAGGCTCTGTTTGAGTTCACATGGTGCTCACTCAGCATGTGACATGAGATCAAATTGTTCTTGCATGTATTACCATACAAGGGTTTCAATCATCAAGCAATTAAACAAACTCTAGAGTACAGCTGATAGCTTCCTCGGGCACCCGATAAAGCTCTCTCTCCTACCACCCCCCTCCCCCCTCCTCTCCTCTGTCTTTGCTTTGAACATCGTGATGATTAAAGATCAATTTTCTCCTCTTTTTTTCTCAGATTGTGTATTTCACTGCCACGTTCCCGTATGTTGTCCTGATCATCCTCCTGGTGAGAGGTGTGACTCTGCCCGGTGCATACGACGGGATCATGTACTATGTGAAGCCTGACTGGTCAAAACTTGCTGAGCCACAGGTGAGTCCAAAGAGAGGAAACCCCCGCCCCCTCTTCCCCCCCCCCCTCTCTCTCCCTCTCTCTCTCTCTCTCTCTCTCTCTCTGTCTCCCCATACATTTATTGTGTACAAATAGAACACTCTGAGTTTTAATATTAACCGAAGGACTTACCTAAACATAGAATATTTGGAATGTCTTATATGTCATGTAACTGATATGATCAGCAGGTCAAAAGAGGTTAAGGACACACCAGTTATTTCAAACATACTGTTGGTGAAATATACAGTAGAGATGTTTATTGATAGAACTTGAAAGATAAACCTTCAGCAGGACCCTAATACGGGTCTGGCAGAAGCGAATAACATTAGTCTGACAATTGTTTGAATGAGAGACTTTTCCGTTCATTAAACTCTAACTGACCGGGGTATCCCATTTTTCCTATTGGTCAGGTGTGGATTGACGCTGGAACTCAGATATTCTTCTCGTACGCTATTGGCCTCGGAGCCTTGACTGCCCTTGGCAGCTACAACAGATTCAACAATGACTGCTACAAGTAAGTCATACAGTCCAGCCTGTCCTGCCAGGGACACTTTTGTTTTGTCTGTTTGCAGCGGCAGAAACTGTGGTGCTTGTTTCATAATCCCTTGTTTTGTCTATGGACCCCATGCAACCTTCATCGAAGTTCTGTGTTTTTTTATTTGTTTTAGGTTTTTTTTTTTACCTTGCTTATATTAAAGTTCAACCGTACGTTTTTAAAATAGAAGAACTGCAGGTGAACATCTTTCAAGATTTTACAATGTTTTTTGATTCCTTATAATTTACTTTTAAGTGAGTAAAGTTATTAACACAGTAACGGTTTTTGATGTCGTTGCATTCCAATCTCTGGTCAGATTTTAAAGTAGGGGACACTGCAAAACACTGGTAACCAACCATCCATGAAACAACATTCATTAAGCAATTACTTAATCAGTAAAAATGCATCTTAATGAGGACCAAAGGCTGTGAGAGACAAGTCCAGTTTTCCCCCTTGTTAATATATCCTCATTATTCCATGGCATTCCTCTCTGTTTGTCCACATAGGGATGCATTTATGCTGGCCCTTATCAACAGTGGAACCAGCTTCTTTGCCGGCTTTGTGGTATTTTCCATTCTGGGCTTCATGGCATCCGAGCAAGGCGTCGACATCTCCAAAGTGGCTGAATCAGGTAACGGTGAAACAGCTCTCAAGTTAATTAGCCCTCAGTTCCAGAATTAGTTTGAGAAGACAAATTGCTTCTGTGTAAGGAGTTCGATACATGCTGTTACTGAATATGTTGCAACTAATGTCTTCGTAATCCACACAGAGTATTCTCAAGATATTGAGGTTTGTGCCAGCCCAACTCTGTTTTTATTGCCTGTTCTGAGCTGGGTATCTAAGTGCACTATATCTCTTTAATAATTTAGATATAAATCTATTGCTTCTACTCTACATAGCAGAGTGCTTATTGACTACATTCCTGCCTGGAGCTTACTGAGACTCTTTATCTAGTATGTTGTGTGTGTAATTCATTTTTAATGTTGTAGTAAAATGCAGTATCACACAGGAAAATTGATACATGCTAGAACAGATCTTCAGATTTAGAGAAGTAATGGATTGTACTGTGATTTAAAAATTCATGAAGAGGGATGTGTTTAGACCTAATGTTTACCTCATTCATTGTGACTCCTCCTGATGTTTACTACTGTCAGAGTTATTTGGTTGGTGAATTTGAGTGGATGTTATGTGTATGTGACTGTGTGTGTGCGTGTGTGTGTGTGTGTGTGTGGGTATATGTGTGTGTGTGTGTGTGTGTGTGTTTGTGTATGTGTGTGCGTGTGTGTGTGTGTGTGTGTGTATGTATGTATGCGTGTGTTTGAACATTTTTATGTGCACATGAGTAAAAAAAGTGGTGAAAATTATTCAAAATTCTTAAATTTAATCTCTCTTTGGAGTAGATCTTTAGATGAAGTGGGCCATTAAAGCAGTTCGCAATGTGGTTTTAGACCCTCTCTTTCTCTCTCTACCTCTCTCTTTCTTTACATGTGTATGTGTGTGTGTGTGTGTGTGTGTGTTTGTATGTACATGTCCAATACGTGTATGTATAAATCTGTTAGAGACAGAGGGTTCTATCTTAATTTAAATCCTGCCAGTGCAACAGCTGTCTAGAGCAGGACTACATTAGCTTCTTACATATGCACTACAAATATACATGTACATATGCAGTGTGTATAAAGACGAGGTGGAGAATCTACGATACATGAGGAAACCGAGACGAGCGATAACGCACTTTAGCCATTTTGTGCCAAAAAGCTTCAGCAGTCTCAAAACAATGACAAACAGAGCAGGGCACCAGCAGTTTGCATTTCCTGTATAACAGAATAGTAAAGCTTAAACCCTTCAACTGGAGTGTTGCATGTAACTGATTCTTGGCATGTTTTACCCCGGTTATCCATGCATGAAGGCTGGGGTCGTTTCTAACAAGCACATCTCTGTCTTATTTTTCACACGAAACGCAGTGTGTCATTAGGCTTTTATGCATAAGATAAGTAAAAACATCCATCATAAGACAGTGATAATACAGATATATGTGCTTCATGGGAATATATGTACATATGAAAATGTAGCCAAATCAGCCATACGTAAATATTAACGGCATACGTCAGCAGCATATCTTCCATTTTGGACAAGTTGTGATATGGTTCTAATTTTGTACCGTTCCAAAACGAAAAGCTTCACTAGGATTTTCTGGATTGAGTCATCTCCCAGGATGGTGCCGTAAAAAGAAAGGTGTATAGTGTTAGACACATTTAAGGGAAACCATAATCTCTGTTTTCTTTACTTGATGACCAGTGTACGGAGTTTACACAGACACCTGTAGAAACCTTGCAGAATGCTTGTTTTGCTGCTGTACTGTTCTAAAATGTCAGAAAGCAGCAGATGAGACTGGAAATTGATAAAATAAGCCAGACAAATGCAGAATTTACCATTTGTTTATGATACAAAAAGGCACTATTTGTGATTGTTTATTGTGGTCATTGAAGTCATTTCGATCCATTGAAACTTGGGCCTGTGAAGCCCCAAACACCCCTTAGGTAACTACAGTCAGGCACATTGTGGAATTGCATATTTTCCTTAGAGAGCAGTGAGAATGGCATGAACTTGCATTAACTGTATTTTGCCAAACTAGACAATTACCAGTTATAGCTAAGTCCTTATTCACCAGGTGTTTTTAAAATGATTTTGTATGATTGCCCTTCGTAAACTAAAGCGTGACACATAAAGGACACACAGGGGTTTCTGAATATTTTGGAAAAGAACCAAATTGTATTAGTGTTCACACTGAAAGTCTAACAGCCAACTTAAACTCTTTCATTTCCCAATACATGAAGTGTTGAGGTTAAATGATCAGTAATGGTGAATTGGAAAACACTCCTAAACCCCAGAATTTTTGGCTCATGGAGATCCTTTGGGCTATTTACACATTTTTTGATTGCTTTGAGAAATTTCTCACACCATTGTCTCAGTGAGTAAGACTCCTAAATCAAGGAGCCGAACCCACTTGCTAAATTCTTACATGAAGATGCTGTAATTTTACAAAATTCTTCATCACTTGCTGAGTTTTCTGCAGATCACTATATTAATTCAATATGTGCTTGCAAGACCAATATAAGCTAAGTCACAGCTTAACGAATGGACATTTCTGTTCCATTATTTACTGATATTTTTCAAGCAATACCTGTTTTTATACAAAATATGCTTTATCTAATAATCTTCAACCTCAATCATATCTTCAAAGTAAAAAATCTAGAGAACCTAATATTTATTTTTGAATAAAACCGACGACAATGAAAGATGACTGTCAAAAATAAGTCAGTTTACACTGCTGTCTACATTACACTGGGTGTTTATCCGAATTACTTCTACCCAGACAGGTATTTGATGAACAATTCGGGACAAGAGTCCTTGTTTCTACTACAGGGCACAATAATTGGATACACTTAAAGGTGCATAACTTAAATATGTCAGGGCTGTATTCTGTTTTGCTTGGATTTACTTTGTTTCACAGCTGCGGATTTGATTTATTTATTTCTTTTTCATTGAAAACACGGCTGTGATCATATTATAATAACAAAAATAGAGCACATATAATGATCTGCAGAAGTGATAAGCCTTTGAATGATGTATGGATCATATTTGACACAGTTGTGTTTAGGGCGCATGCAAACACACAGGCTTTTTTTTTTTTTTTAGTCTCAACGTAAGAAGTTTGATCATTTTGCAATAATAGTTTTATCTGATATGAGAGACGAGTCAAAGCAATCATAAAAAAAAAAAGAGGCCATAACTCATTCCCTTGTGCATGCTGTCTTCTACTGAAATAGTGTAATCCCAGACAGTGTCTCACCTAGTGGCAGCGAACCAGAGCCCAGGCTTGTTGAGGCTGTTAGTGCAACATGTTCCAAGAGCAGAGAGCAATGGCTTTGTTAGAGAGTAATGACTCCTTGATTTGATGAATCGTTGCACTTGCATTGTTACCTCGCTTGGTTGATTTTCATTCATTAGTACTGACGTAATTGTAGAATTGCAATTCGTCTGATATGTCCTGTCAAAAAAAAAAAAAAAGAATAGGTAGAATACAATTTCATCTAGTCAATAAAAGTAGAATGGCACAGGATTTTATCATAGTGTAAATGTGTGTGAATGTATATGTGTGTGTCTGTGTGTGTGTGCGTGTGTGTGTGTGTGTGCGTGTGTGTGTGTGCGTGTGTGTGTGTGCACGTGTGTGTGTGTGTGTGCACGTGTGCGTGCATGTGTGTGTGAGAGAAAGAGAGCATTTGCATTTGTGTCTTTTGGTACATGTCTGTGTATGTAAGCCTCTGAGGTGTATGTTGTCTCTTTGTATGTAAGTGTGCGTGAGTGTCTGGGAATGTGCATTTTCTTTGTGCGGTATGTGTGCACTTGTGTGAGAGTTATGAAGTAAGACATTTAGTTGGCCGTTATGTACAGCTGTACACAAATGACATCAAAACTATAACATTCTATATGATCAACCTGAGATTTTACCTTCTACATTTTTAAAACAAAATCAATCCAGGTGTTGCAGGATGTACAGTTAGAGATTAAAAGATTCCCAACATAAATTTCATCCTTTTAACAAGGTTTCCTTTACTGTCTTCAGTCCAGTTATACATATATATATATATATATATATCCTCTGATTTGTGATTCATATTCGTATTTATTCACTTATATCTCTATATATCTATTTATTTAAATATTAATTTAAGGATTATTTAACCAGGAACTTTGCCTCTTGAGATGTGCACATCTCGTTTTCAAGAGGGGTCCTGGAGCTGACTGCTGCTGCAGGTAAACATCTGATATCTAATGTCAGCATTTACACCTTAATACAGCAACCCAACAGTCAGCATCAGTGCCTGCTGTTGGAGGTCCACCCAGCATAGTTAGCCATACCATTGACACGGTAGGGCAGCCCAGCGCGACAGTCAGGACAGGTCATTTTGTTCAGGAGTAGCAAAACTGAGAAGAGCATTAGAGAAGGAGAGCGTTGTTGGAAAAAAATAAATAAATAAAATGACCAATTCTCTATGTCTGGCCACCTGAGTCTAACCTACTAAAACACCAACACAATAAAAACCGCTAACACGTAGAATTAACATTTGTGAGGTGGTGTGTGGTGTGTGGCAAAATTCAGATGAGTTTTGGTTATTGTTGTCGATAGTTATTTGTGTGGTGTAATGTTAAAGCCATTTTGGTCATTTCCTTCGTGATTTTCGGATTGAAAAGTTCTGTGATTTGAGCAGTAGAGTTTGACAGTTGTAGGTTATGTTCAATCAGGCTAGAATCTTGTCACTCTTTCTGTTTGGCAGTCATCAAGTAAAGAAAATGTAGTGGCACATTGTTTAAGTTACCAGAGAAACGGCTGAAAGTTGAATTTCCATTCTCCTCTCTTAAAATCCTATCTGTATTTTGTCTTTGGTAAAAAAAAAAAAAGAAAAAAAAGAAAGGAAAAAAAAAGTTAAAATATCTCACTCAAAGACAGCAAGCATCTCTCAAGGTCAAACAGACAAAATATCTTTATACTTTTATATTTCTACAGCATGACACCATTTAAAAAACCAAGGTATCTGATACAGAAATATTTTGAATATCAAAAATGCAAGTTTAAACATGACATTTAAACTTGGCTGACCATAAATTTACAGTAACATAGATTTTGTGTATTTGCTTGGTGTGGTACTCATCTTTGTATCTCAACAACTGACTAATATTTACGATGGAATCAAACCTGATCTCAGAGTGTTACAATGTAGAAATAAATAAGTTCACCAGAAAAGTAACAATCAAAACATTCATTTTCAATTGCATGATGGTATGCACCCCTTTGCGACATTTTAGTATCAGTAGATTACGTTCCAAGCGTTAATGAAGGAAAACGTCTAACAACTAACCTGCCTGACTGTTGCGTGGATGACACCAAAGTCTTCAATAGAATTAAGTAACAAAAAAACAAACAAAAAAAAACCCCAAAAACCCAAAGAAGAAGAAACCTCCCACCTCTTGCTACATTAGCTTTCACGCAAAAACTGCACCTCATCCAGGTGCTACCCCTCTTGCACTCTTTTATTCCCCTCTCTAGTCTTTCTCTCTCTCTCTCTCTCTCTCTCTCTCTCTCTCTCTCTCTCTTTTTATCCTTCCCTCTTTACTATTCTTACTCTTTCATTCTTATTTTCTATCTTTCTCTCTCTCTTTCTTGATCTTTCTCTCTGTCAGTGCCATTTGTATGTGTGTAAGTGTGTCAGTGTTGAGGGCTATGACGAAGACCACGGTTTCGAGTGTCTCATCCCTTCGTCTTCCTCCTCCAACAGGCCCCGGTTTGGCATTCATAGCCTACCCTAAAGCTGTGTCTCTGATGCCCGTGGCTCCGCTCTGGGCCGCCCTCTTCTTCTTCATGCTGCTGCTTCTTGGATTAGACAGTCAGGTCAGTCATTAGACCCCGGGGACCCAGTGACTCTTAGTCATTTCCGTTTCCATTTCGGTGAACTCATCAGTGTGCTGGAATTTCATGTCATGCGTTACCATGTAGATGCACTAGTTTCCACATTATAATTTTAGGTGTGTTTTCTCTTCGTGTGTGTGTTTCCTAATCTTTACTGTAAAAAGAAAACACCGTTCTTACTGAGTTACATGGATTGGTTAAAGTAAAAGGAATGGACCATCAATGAGTAATTTCTCTTCTGTTTTACAGTTTGTTGGAGTCGAAGGTTTTGTAACTGGGATTCTTGATCTGTTCCCTGGAAAGTATTACATGCGCTACAGACGTGAAATTGCCGTAGCAATCTGCTGTTTATTGTGCTTCATAATAGATCTCTCCATGGTTACACAGGTACGTTTCTGCTACACAATCAAGCATAAAGAGGTCAGCACTGTTTACTTAGGATATTAATCATTTCATTCATATCCAAGATAACAAACCCAATTTTGTATAGAAGATAAGCTCACAATCACAGAAGACAAATTCTTGCCCAACCCCGAAAATCTATTGCTTAAACTCTTTTCACCTCCCAAATCTACACTCACGTGGTATGATATGATTCAAAGAAACTTTCCTTTGCCTGTTTTACACATTGCCTGTTGTTCATATAACACTTATTTTGTGTTTCCTTTTAGCATTTATAATCTCCATTCATTTTAAGAGTTCATGGTTTGCTATATACACTCACTCTCACCTTGTATATTATGTGTGTGTGCATACAGGGAGGGATGTATGTCTTCCAGCTTTTTGATTACTATTCAGCCAGTGGTATGACCCTGTTGTGGCAGGCATTCTGGGAATGCGTGGTTGTCGCCTGGGTTTATGGTAAGATCAGCAAAGATCTGTCTCTTTTGCATACAAACTCTCCTCAACATAAGAAAAAAATGGACAAAATATTTAAACCCAGAAAGTTCATTCATCTGTGTTAAGCGCTATGGATTCACATTTTTATGCTTGTATTGGAGTTATTGCACTTTCATAACATTTGAAATTCAAAATGCATTCAAAATGGAATACTGGCATTTTGGCTTTGGTAGAAACTGTTATAAAAAACCAGAATTTTCTTTGGCGACCCAGGTGCTGACAGGTTCATGGATGATATCGCTCGTATGATCGGTTACCGGCCTTTCCCTTGGATGAAGTGGTGCTGGTCTTTTATTACTCCATGTGTTTGCATGGTGAGCAACAGTTTTAAATACAGATTAAACTGTCCTCATTCGGAAGTCTCTGCTTCAGTTTTGACTCTAACGTCATGTTAAACACAGTACCTAAAAAAACACGTCTTCTTCACATACAGATTCTTTCAATTCTTAAAAAAATGTTTGTTTGTTTTTTGCTTTTTGTATTTCTTACAACAGCTGTCATTTGATTCAGGAAAAAAAGAGACACAAAAGAATGCTTAGGGTTATGTTTTTTGAAGTACCACTGGACATTAATTTTGTATTTTTCTAACACAGGGTATCTTCCTATTTCACCTGCTAAACTACAAGCCTCTTACCTACAATAATGTGTATGTCTACCCATGGTGGGGTGAGGTGATTGGTTGGTGTCTAGCTCTCTCCTCCATGCTCTGCATCCCGGTCAGCCTGGTCTACAAGTTCTTTGGAGCCAAGGGAACATTCAGAGAGGTCAGTACAATACAACTTTGTTCCCATTTCTTAACCTAATTTGACCAACTACACAACATCAGAGAAACAAATGAGTTTAAATTAGGTGAATGGGTCACCATTGGGCCTTTTTTTGGCATAACTCCTAAAATGGAGCAAAATGACTATTTAAAACTTTTGTTGAGGCACAGATATAGGGAAGGCTACATATGGCTGTATGTGTCGTGGGAAATGTGTCGCTGGATTGGGTAAGGGACAAAGAATGGAAAATAGAATTGTGGGAAAATCTGATGACACAGGAAAAATCCCAAGAGATCTTGTAAAGAAAAGCTGGGCTTTTTAAACAACAGTTCAAAATTCTCACTAAAATGGGCATAAAATGTTGACTGCAGTAGCATCCAAACCTGAGTTAAGTCTCAAATGAAATTAAGACATTTTTGCAGAATGTTTATCCCCTCTTCCAAGAAACCTGTGGTAATGATTCAGTGACTCAGACAAATGATGTTTAGCTTTTCAACACTGACCCTGTGTAGCAGGAATGTCCAAAGATATCAAAGTAATGAGGGGATGTTTTTTGGATTTTATTTTTCCTTTTCCTCTAGCGCTGGCAAAACCTGACCAAACCAGTATGGGGTGCCCATCACCTCGAATACATGGCTCCAGATGCTGATATTAAAAGCCTGGCATCTCTTTCCCCAGGCACCGAGGAGAACAAGGTTATTATCTTTGAGAGTGTAATGTAGACAGAGGTCTACAGCAAAATCAGTCACCAACCCTCCAAAGACAAGCTGATCGAAATTCTGACTAAATTTGATACAATTTTTTTTTAAATCTTAGTATATCTAAGACTTTAAATAATTTCTCTGAAAATACAGTATTGAGCTTTGCTCCTACTACAAAAAAAGATGTAATTCCCCCCCCCCCCCCCCCCCCCCCCCCCCGCACCCACCCAAAAAAAACAATTCAAGAGAAACCAATTTTAAAATTCAAATGAGAAGATTCTGTAAATATCAGAATTTGCCTAAACAATAATCAGCATGTTTGTGGAGGGTGTGTTGGAAGGTGTGACTGGTTAGACACTGCACACACTTAGGACTGAGTCGGTTTGATAGCAGAGTAATCCTAAGTGTAAGCACATCACCTCACTGTACAGGGCAGAATTCCCACAGGCCATTTTGCAGAGTCTGCAAGGGCTCTGCTTACACTCACATATTACTCCCACAAATATCTCATGGAAGACCACAGGAATACAGAGCAAGAGAAAAAGGGAACTGTTGTTTTGTTTGGTTTCAGTCAGCCATATCCATGAAATCATCTGCTTGTCTGACGTAATCAGTTGAACGTAGATTAGTCAGTACACACTAAAGAGGTATGCACGCCTCACTAGTGAAAATACTTTACAAAGTTGGCATGTAAACTAATGTTTCATAAACCATTAGCGAGTTACAAATAAAGAAGGGAAAAAGCATTTTATTCACTTAAAACATGCATCGAGGGGTAATACAACAAAATGTTAGGTTCACCAAAATTTCAGCTATTGGTATATTGCATTGTCAGTCTTTACAAAATTCTGTGGGGACCCTAGCTGATAACGTATTTGCCAAATGGTCAAGGATCCAAAAAATAAAAGGTATTGGTTCAATTTATGAGCAACTGTTTAATGTTTGGGGTTTTTTTTTTGTTTGTTTGTTTTTTTTGACCTCAGAGCGACATTCTAGACAAGATTAATCTCTGTGCCAAACTTTTCCGTCTCTGTTAAAGTTTGTCAGAGAAGGGTTTTTGGATGCCATAAACAATCAATAATTTGTTTGCTGAGATCATTCGAAAATACTGTATGCTGCGTCTTCTGAATACATGTTTAATGCTTGAAACCATCTGGAAACTTCTCACTGCAGTAAAGCTGTTATTGAGAATGCAAAATATGGCCCTTGATAAATTTAATCTTCAAATAATATCAGTGCTACAAAAGCATCAGTGTTATAATTTCCGTAAATATTATCACATTCATGCATAATAAGAAGGAAATCAGGAAATCTACACCAAGACCAGCTGGTCTAAAAGTAGAGAGCTTAAGTAAAACCTAAAAAATATTCAGAAAGGGAATTTACGCGGCTCGGTTATGGTGGTTAAAACAAGATAAGAAGGTACAAAATTTCTGAGCTGTAATACCAATTAAGGTCCTTTTAGACTTTTAACTTAAGTATTCATCTGAATCTGAAGTATTCAAGAAAGGGTTCTTATGTTGTGACAAATTGGTAAAGCCAGTGGAAAACATTAGAATATAACCTAAATGTTGCCACAGACAGCAACTGCAGGATTAATTGCCAATGCCAGATTTAGACTGTTAAATAACTAACTGGAGACACTTACAACATCTGCAGTGCTGCTTTCCGCAAGCATTAAACAGTTTTTGAGCTGCGTGTATACTGAAGATTAACAAATAGTTGCCAAACTTTGCCTTTTTTGTCTTAAATCCAGAGCCCATCAATGAATAGCCAAGTTTATATTAGGCCTCATTGAACTGGCCTCAGTTTGGCCTGTGGGAATTCTGCCATTTCCATTAAAATAGAAAACGATACGGTAACATCATAGACATTATTAGAATGTAAAATATACTAAAAAAAATGTATGGCTATAAGTACATTTGCACATCGTTGTAAAATAATCTCGCTAGCACTTTTTTAATCGTGTTAGGATAAGAGTTTCTGTTTTGTTTTACATATTGTTGAATAAATCAGAGATTTATTTTGTGAAGGCTTTTATTTTGCTTAAACACATATACGATACATGATAAATATCTGTGTTATATTAAAGAAAAAATGCAGTATGTAATTTTGATAATTATAAAATGGAGGGTGAATCCATAATGAAAAGCTGCAATGCAGTTGCAGAAAGGAATGTGAAGGATATCATGCTGAAATGCTTTTATTTTGTAATATCAAGTGCTACAGTTTTAAGAGTGTTAGACTCTTTGTGTGTGTTTAACTCCAGTATTTTCTGCCAACCACCCAGTGACCAGTTCATTACAAGGTTTTTTTTTTAATCAATATGTAAGATCTGTTTCATATTATAAGGGAAAGGGACTTCACAAAGGCAAAGAGAGGTATTTTTTTATCCTACTCGAATTGTAATTTTTTATCACAGTTCCAATCGCAATTACAATTTGAAGAAATACTCCCTGAAATTTTCTATAAATGAAGTGTAAACCAAAATCAATCTCTCTTTTCCAATTTTCCAAAGTATTTTCCAAATTATTTCCCTGTTTTTTTCTCATGTCACACATTCTGTTTGCACCAGTGTTCTGGGATTATGTATAGAAAGGAATCAGGGCACAAATTGCTATGGTACACAACAAATCCACCAGTGCTTAATTAGCACTGAGCGTTTTAAGTGAACACTTTGAGTGTGTCTATGAGTCCAGGTGGACTTACATACAGGCTGATAGTGTTAATTTAAGGTGAATTTAGACATAGTGATCAATATGCCTTTGTTACTACTGATAGTGAGATTAACATTATCTAAGTGCCCCTCAGTGACGTCTGAGGACATTTCATCAGAGGACACAGAAACAAAACCTTTCAGGGGGAAAAAATTTTACAGGAAAAAAAATGGAATTTAGATGATTAATATTATTGGCTTTTTGTTTTGTTTTGTTTTTTGTTGTTGCTGTTGTTTTTTTCATCAGTATTGTTCAAATAGAAAACAACCTGGGTTGGTGAGTAGATAAATAATTATTATATAGACATCATGTGTAGAAACATAGATGAAATGTACATTACCAAAAATGTATTGTGTCATTTTTGTGCT
The DNA here is from genome assembly GCF_902362185.1 of Chanos chanos. Taxonomy (NCBI): domain Eukaryota; kingdom Metazoa; phylum Chordata; class Actinopteri; order Gonorynchiformes; family Chanidae; genus Chanos; species Chanos chanos. Next base: position 10,172,202 of record NC_044503.1, on the reverse strand, counting down.
CTGCCAAATTGTTCTTGACAGTATTTTTCCTCCGAAGGTTAGTGTGTATTACAGAGTGTTAAAGCCACATTAGAGACAAGGAAATAAATGAAAGAGAAAGTGGTAGGGTTTGATCATTTGCAATTATCTTTGTTGGGAGTGTTGATCGATGAGTATCAGCATCAAAATAATATTCAGAAGTAAATATTTCAACTCCTGCTAAAATAGTACACCTCCTTCTGACAAGATTACTGCTGAGTCAAAATAACAGTGCAGTAATATCCTACAAACAGTGTTTCATTCAATACTTATTCATTCTTATGCGCCGCTGTAACTTACTCAAAAGGGAATAGGACACCTTTAAGATTCCTTAATTACAGTTCTGAGATAAATGACCTTGACATTAATCACAGGAATTACCTCCCGTGAAGAAAGAGTAACACAGTACAATAGCCTTATAGGAAGTTTATGTACGATTCAAAGCTTTTGGCGAAGATACTGTCTAGAAATGTCATACTAGCACTGTTGGCTCAGTGAATATGTCATTGAAAACTTTCATTAATGTGCTTTGTAACACACTGTGAGGTGTAACCATGGTCTTCCATTCGTAATCCAAATGAATAATAGTATGTTAAGCTAACTGTACAGTATACGTTAATGTTTTACAGAGGTTACTCTGATCTAACAAATATCCTTCACGATGTATGGAGGGCTTCATGCTTTAATACCACTGTGATTTTGTGCTAAAGATTCACTCGCCCAATCAAAGCAATCGATGGCAATAAACTAACTCAATGAAAATACCAGTGGTTTTGTGTGTGTGTGTGTGTCCGTGTGAACTATTCATTTGTGACAATGTAAATGACAAAACTTCTGTAGTGATCTGTATTAAGCTCATACTAAGTATGATTTATCATATTCTCTAATCTGCAGAATTACAATATTATTCAGATATGTTAAATGCCATAAAGATAGCTTGTGTTACGAGAGGAGAGAGGCCTAAATGTAAATCCTATACCTATGTTGCTTACTGACATAAAAGATATCTAATTTTTCTCTGTAAGTCTGACATGAGTTAAGTACTACGGTTTAGCGTAACGCAAGTTCCAAAAATACTGATTTGGTATTCAAACAGAAGTCAGAGTTTAAACAGGCCAACTGCTCTTCCTAATGAGTCAGTCCTGGCTCTCACAGGTCACAAAGCCCCATCTGAAGCTGAGAATTCAGTGGTGCACTGTGCAAGACAAAATTTTGGTGGTTGCAAGTATTTGTAATTTGCTCTACTATCTAGTTGGATATGTGACAGGAAGTCTTGCTAGTACATGGAGCATAATTATAAGATAATGCTAAGATATTATTTAAATGATCACACCTTAGCTGTGTTTTTTTTTTATTGATTTATGGGTAATCCAGTACATCAAAGTTATTTTGAAAACAGAAATAGTGTGCAGAAATCCTTTTACCTTAATGTTAGAGCGAACCGTTAACTTTGCTATTTGTAATACAATTCTAACATAACTCAGTTGGCTTATGTATATTTTCTGTTTTGAGATATGAGACACGGCCCTTGTCAGTCAACAGCACTGACCATGCTGGGGGGAGTTGGGTGGAAGGGGGTAACCATTATGCTAATGCAGTTTCAACTGGATTTAATGGCAAATGCCAAGGTTGTCAGGGCAATGCAGCTGCCATATTAAGCCTGAGCTTGAGCCTGCAGAAGTTTGTTTACTATGTTTAGCCAATGCCCTCGGAGCAGATCTCGTCTATTTCTGTCAGGGGGTTTGGAGCAGCCAGGCTTTCAATCCTGTACTGTATCCTAGTGCAACAGCTGCCCCCCTCGCTTCTGCCGCCTCTGCAGTACTGGTAACAGCCAGCCAGGCAGGCAGGCAGGCCCGCACACACACACACACACACACACACACACACACACACACACCAACAAATGGCACACAGTTGATCATTGAGAGTGACTGACATGGGAGTCTGAAGCAAACAAAGCACATTGATCTGAGCGAGTCATCTTCAGCTGCTCTAAAACAGACAGGAAAGTTAAGGAAGCAAAAAGAAAATCACACACAAAAAAAGGGATTGTTTCCCAAACTGGAGGTGTTATGTTTGTTTTCCGTCTTTATTTTTTTTACCCAAATGTCCATTATTTTCGGGTCGAGCTTCATCGTAAATTATATTTGAAATCAGTCTGTAAAAGTAAGCAGCACACTTGCTTCTGTGTTTCGATCATTATGAACCGGTTGTAAATATTTACTGAAACTTGCGAACAGAAACTACAAGATTTGATTACGCTCACACAAACACATTCAATTCCTGGAAATATATGACATTTACATGTGTTGGATTAGTTGGATTAGAGGCCCTGTTTGTTTGTGTTCTAAAATCCAACAATAATAAGGGTCTCCAAACTGAGGTGCATAGTTATGCGTAAAACATCCAAAACCTTGTTAAACACACAGCGTCCTTGTGTGGACTCTCGACAACTAGAGCGGCAGTTTTTTGTGCTGACAGTAAACAGTGAAACTGGGTCTTACAAACCTTTATTGACTGTTCCAACAATCTCTAGGTTCCACCAGACAAAATACCTGCGGCAGTGCCAACTCTTATGATGACATGTGACTTTTTCAATAAAATAAAACTGTTGATCCACATTTCAAAGCCTTCATAAATAACAAATATACAAAGTCTGACAAAATATACAAAATATTTTAACTCATTCTAAGAACAAATCTGAAATTTTGGTGGTGATATCTTTTGTAATTTAGGAAAAGGCCAAATTTGTTTTGGAACAAATTATACAAATTCCAATGTTTCAGTCAATGACACACCTGGAGCTATCATCCTTTTTTTCCACAGTGAACACTTAGACCAATTCATTTTTTGCTTCAAGTTTTATGTGGTCAATTTGAAAGATTAATTCCTGAATAGAGCTATCACAATACACAAAAACTGCATATTCATTCACACGACTGGTACATTTATTCACCCATGACAGTAGTGCTTTGTTGTCATTTGCAATGGGCCTAACATCAAAAGTGAGGGAAAATTTCATGATGAAAAAGTACTAATTAAGGGTTAAAACAGCGAGTAATGGTTTCCGGAAGTGACATATCTGTGGATCAGACTGGTTTTTTTTTTAAATGTCATTTGTACACTGAAAACGTACATCATAATGTCTAATTTCTTGTGCACACCATACTTCTATTACACGATAATGTAACGGTACGCCGTGTACAAGACCTTTAAAACTCACTTGAACAGAACATGGGTTTGGTCACCATCCTCTGATATTTGACATCTGACCTGTCTGGCGGTTGATTACGGGAACAGTGCTATATTATTGCATAAAGAGACCACCGGATCACGCAGCCCTCTTTAAGATATGGATTCGAGTTCGACATTTAGGCCCAGTTCTCAGCAGCGTGGAATGTGAACGGAATGAATAAACAATTCGGGGCAAGTCACCTCTCTCTTAAACAGTTTAACCTAAGAGGCAGAACAGATTACCCACAGTGGGTGCACAGAGGTGGCTTGGGACGGTTCCATCATGCGATGGAGTATTTTCCACGTTTTTTTTTTTTTTTTAACCTCCCGGACAAATATTTTGCGCAGCCCGGCTACACTGACCGCTGAAGGACAGAAGTGTTGCCGAGGTGTCAAACCCTCTCCGAGGCCCGGCCCCTGATGCGCGGATAACGGTTCCAAACGGAGAGCGACTGAATCTGTAACCTCAGAAAGATACAAGCTAACACTTTTCTGTTACGCTCCTTTAGCTCCAGATATACCCTTGCTGGTACAGAGAAAGGGCAAAACAGAGTAAGAGATTTGAACTTCCAGGACAGCCTTTTTTTTTTTTTATGAGATGCCAGACAGAGACAGTCTCATACAGGCCTCTGATCCTTTAGATACAGTCACAGATTGTATCAGTAAAAAAAAATTGTTTCCCCCAAAGGCAAATTCAGAAATCAAAAAGCATTTGAAGCCAGAACAAGGGTATGCAGTAAGACACTCATACCAAGGCTTCGAGATTGCTGATAAAGATTTTAATTTATCTAGAGTATCAGGATCTTACTTGGAGCACTCAACAAATCATGTTATGTTTATATGTCTACCCACATGCAGTGATACAGAGGAACAACAAAAATCTTGGAATTCAAGACATTTCTTTCTTTTTCCTTTTTTTTTTTGAGGTTTCTCAAAAATAGAATTCTAACATGGTGTTCTGTAGCGGTGAGGTATCCATGACAGCGTTTATTGATAAATAATTACACTTATTCCAACATCATTTCACACCAGTCAGTCTTTGCACTGAGTACAGGATCTCATCCCAGCTGCATGAAACTGAAGATTTGGTATGTTTCTGAGTTACAGACCATTGACATATGCAGACGAGTCAATACAAAAGAAACAAGGAAAAAGAAAGTTGTCAATGTATGTAACTGCAGCGTAGCAATACAATGCAAAGCATTAAGAAATCACCGAGAACATCCATCATATACATTAATGTATGTGAGACAGAGACAAGAACAACTGCTTTTAAAGTGAGCTGTGTTTGATTTTTTTCTTTTTTTTTCTTCATCCAGTCAATTTGCTTACTGTTGGAGTTCTAGGACGTGACTCATCTTTAAAACCTGTCAAGATCCTACATCGCGGCATACAAAAAAAACCCCATTTTTAAAACGTGGATGTTTTCATCCACATCCGAAGTTTGTATTTTTTGTTTTTTTTTTAAATACAGCCTACCTTTTATTAAATGCGGTCGACATTACACCCATTTCAAGAGGAAACAGAAAAGCATTTGCTTATTATTATGACCAATGTCTCACAGAGTGTTCCCAGAGAAACGGGTCACGAGAGAGGACCGGGTCCCTCACCATGAAACCACCTAGCCTTTCTACGCTGGAATCCTAACTGTGGCATTGCTTTGTACTTGGCCCTATTTTTAACAAGGTGCAACAATTCAACAAACCGCTCAAACGATCCACAGAGGATCGTTGACTCGTACGCGGTCGGCTCCTGTTCAGTCTCACTGGTGTCGGGACCCGTCGCTCTTCGTTCCCTCTTCACAGATATTTGTTTACAGTACAACAGCGTCTTCAGGTCGGAAGGTTAAGGGAAAAAAAAAAAAAAAAAAGTCTCCATGCCAGCCCTACCATCACTGTCAGTTTTCCCCTCCTACTTTGACAAGCCATCAAAGATCTCTGATAAGCAGCAAATACACTACGCAGCATTTTAATAAAAGGAAAACTGTCAGAGTGAAGCTAACATCAAAGTGATTAACTCAAGGGCTATTTTAAGAAGCCCTCTGAACTAAAATGCTATCTGTTACGGTAATTCTCAAAAGGCTGCAGTGAAATATTTTGAAGCTCCATTACCTTTGCTAGAACAGGAACTGTTTTGAAATGCAATCTTAACTCTTCTATGCTTGAGTGTCCTTGCCAAGTTTTGGTAGTTTACCACTATTACAGTACACCGTGCCTTGGATCAGATTCTGCTGCCTCAGACTACCCAAACCGGACACAGCTGGTACCAGCCTGTCAGGATAAGTGCTTAACAATCTCTCCGTAGTTTTTTTTTTTATCTCACAACAGGGCACAATAAAATGTCAATAATGCCTCTGTACTGCTGAAGAGAGAGAGAAACAATGCAAAAATAAGAACTGTTTTTCCCGTCATTCCACCTAACATGATTCAACATGAAAAGAAGGAGCTATTCAAATAACCAAAAAAAAAAAATCAATTGTCTGTTGTGACACTGCTGTACCAACATTAAACATACACTGATTTTCTTTTTTAAACTTCAAGATGATGACTTTATGTAAAGGAGAACAAAACATACACATACATTTCTACATTTCCTTGTAAGGCAAAATCTCAATACCTCTCTAGATAAGCAAATTCAAAACCATTTACACATGACCCCAACATGAAGAGACTTCATAACATGATTAGCATATTAACATTCCCGCCAAAACAAAGCCTAAATAATTATAGTATAACGAAGTATAATAAATGGTGGTCCCAAATGTATTGTTGATAGATTTTTTTTGATTTGGTTCCTATTTGACGAACAAATCAACTTTCGAGGACAAGGACTTTGTACAAAATACCTTAGTATTACAAAATGTCATGTTTTTTTTGGGCCCAAAAAGAAAAATGACTCATTTTAGAAAGAACAGTATAGCCTTACCAAACAAAGTAAAGAATACATGATCAAAAATTACAAATGGAAAAAAAAAACCCTGTGTGTGCATGTGTATGTGTGTGTGTATTTGCGTATGGTATGCGTGTACTTTGGGGTGTGTGTGGGGGTGTGTGCGTGTGAGAAAGCGATACTCATTTGCATAACTTTCTCAAAAAACAAACACAAAAACCAATTATAAAGCATCAAACACCAGATACTGGAATGGAACAGCCTTCCGAGTTCTTCCTTCAGCACTCAGACAGATGACGTGCAAAACAGTGGAGCGCACTGTCGCCAACGGTGACGGGTGAAGGGCACACATTCATGCTGGTCCTCCTCCATCAGTCGGACTTCTTATCGTGCCGGGCATCCTTATTCGCCTGGTAGAGAAAAATAAATAAATAAATAAATAAATAAATAAAAGGTTCTACAGACAAAAACCAAGCACTTTTCTGAGTGGCTTTCATTCGAAATCATGTTGAACACTAGGGTACGAGCAAATCAGAAAGTTCACTCACTTCTTCTACTTGCTGTCATTTCCCATGTAGTTCATTCAATATGATAAAAAAAACCAAACAAAAAAAAAAAACAAAACAGTGCCAATGCTTGCACAACATGAACTATGACCTAATTTGATGTGAAAACTGTGTGATGCACAGTACCCTGTATGAATTATTACTTTCGTGTTTGCAACATCTTGAGAAAGAGACACTGACAGACAGAAAAATACAGATCTCAAATACATAAATAAATACATAAATAAATAAATAAATAAAACAGCCCAGTATGTCTGTATGACTGTACTCTTTTGGGGTTAAGCTTTACCTGCATCTCAACCATAACATACATACCATCCATTTTACTTATTAGCGATGACAAAGTGACAAACCAAATAAAAACACTGCAGCTGTTGGTTTTGTCAGTCAACCGATTCAAGCCAAATATTAGTTACCAAAGCAACGCATTGCTAAGGTATCTCAAGGCTCGAGAACCATCTGCAATACCTGTGACAGAGCTAAGATACGATCATAAACTATCATACAGGCTTCACTAGCAAGCCCATAACCTCATCTGAGATAGTTTTGTGCTGTGTTCTGAGTGGATTTGCATTCCAATGGAAATGAAATTGAAATGTAAATGAAATGTGGTACTGTCTCCTTTAACGAGTGACTCATTACTAATGTTGGACAAAATGTTTTTGAAGTCATTCCAGTGACAGTATCCAAACAAACAAACCAAATAGAACACCAAAGGGGTGTTTATTTTTGTTCAAAACATAAGAAGAACTTGATCACCGACTGGTGTGGCCATCAGTTTACTCTAAAACTATGATAACATATTCCTGAGGATCACAGTGTGAACTGGGTCAATGATTTATCTGTTCCTGTATATGAGAGATCTTGCTTACTTCACTGGACCTGAGTACATGCTGCGCAGTACGGCTGTTCAGGGCTGCTATACCAAGACCAAGACGTCATGATACCAAATAGCAGGTGCACTGGGTTCAAGGAAAACGAGGACCCCAAATAAATAAATAAATCAAAATTTACAGCCTTCTTGCACATGTGTACATTACGCAACATGTACAGGGCACGTGTGTGTTCCCACCTGTCTCTGCCAGAGTCCGTCAGGTTTGTGCTACGTGAAACGTGAAAGTCAACGCGTTGACATAACCGCTGAGCGAACGTCTCACAAACGGATCATTTGACGCTCTTTTCCCGTCTGCCTCAACATTTAATCGTAATGCTAGAGGTCACAGAGGGCAGTGGAAAGTAACCCTGTCATCTCTCGTGATCCGGTTTCCATCGTATCTTCCGGGAACTTTAACTATCTACAGAATTCGCTCTTTACACATTCATACTTTTAATGTCAATTCATTCTCTCTGGAGAGCGTATCACAGAGTATGCAAACATCTGAAGGGTTCCGACCAACGAGGTACTCAATGTCATTAGTGTTGCTCTATGGACACCCTAAAGGCTATGGCACATTCGCTGAGGCCAAACACATTTTGAAATGCTATCTCCACTGTCTCCACCCCAACTGTGTGAATCACACAAGGGGGGGGGGGGGGGGGGGGGGGGGGACTCGTGCCTCTGAGAAGAGCCTTCATTTGATATTGGGTTTCTTACCCGTTGATTACGTGGTAGTCAGCGTGTAAGTCTGTCTGCCAGCATGGGGCATGAGACCTACGCTGACCTGTAGATTACTGCTATTACTGGTCATTGACTAAGCGCGGTGCAACATTCATTTTGACATTTAAAGGCCAACGAAACAGCTCTGCTGACATCGCCGCACCCCCTGGTGCGCTGAGCGCTTTTGAATTTTCCTCCGACAGGGTATAACGTCAACGCCCATACTGGACTTGAGTTGAGTGCAAATGTCTAAGGTATAATCGCAGAATACAGTTTTAGACAGAACTGTGCATTTTTACTGAAAATACACAGTCACAGTACGGTGTTGATCAAAGCACATGATGGAGCCTCAGAGGGCATGAGCACATGGGGACTGAAATGAACCATTCAGACCTATAAAAGTACAGCGCAGAACCACTGTAGACTCTTCTTTTAATGAATTCTTGTTTTGCATGGGTGACTATATTCCCTCATTCCATTCAAGATGACCATCAGTAATGACTAATCATGCACATTACTTTTTTGTTCATCCTGCTCTTCTTCATAACTTCCCAAATGAATCAATTTCAACTATTTGTCAAGTGTTGAGTTGAGAATTCCTGTAAAATCGTGAACTATTGAACCATATTCTGGTGAATGTTTTGCTACATGCTGCTGAGTTTGTGCGTGTAGGGCACAGCAGGATTCTGGGAGTAAGCGAAGGTTAGAGACATGGTGATTCTGGGGGTGTGTCAGGAGCAGTGATATGGTGATTCTGGGAGTGTGTGAGGAGCAGAGACACAGCAGGACTCTGGGAGTAAGCGAAGGGTAGAGACATGGTGATTCTGGGGGTGTGTCAGGAGCAGTGATATGGTGATTCTGGGAGTGTGTGAGGAGCAGAGACACAGCAGGACTCTGGGAGTAAGCGAAGGGTAGAGACATGGTGATTCTGGGAGTGTGTGAGGAGTAGAGACATGGTGATTCTGGGAGTGTGTGAGGAGCAGAGACACAGCAGGACTGTGGGAGTGTGTGAGGAGTAGAGACATGGTGATTCTGGGAGTGTGTGAAGAGTAGAGACATGGTGATTCTGGGAGTGTGTGAGGAGCAGAGACACAGCAGGACTGTGGGAGTGTGTGAGGAGTAGAGACATGGTGATTCTGGGAGTGTGTGAGGAGCAGAGACACAGCAGGACTGTGGGAGTGTGTGAGGAGTAGAGACATGGTGATTCTGGGAGTGTGTGAGGAGCAGAGACACAGCAGGACTGTGGGAGTGTGTGAGGAGTAGAGATATGGTGATTCTGGGAGTGTGTGAGGAGCAGAGACACAGCAGGACTGTGGGAGTGTATGAGGAGCAGAGATAGGGTGATACTGTCAGTTTGAACACTGACCTGCACTCTGGCGTGTTCCTCCAGTAAACGATCATATTCCACAGTCAGGTTCTCAGCCTGCTTCTTCATGGCCTTTACATCACTGTCAGACTTCTGAAGAGCTACCAACACACACACACACACATACACACACGCACACACACATACACACGAACACACACGAACACACGTAGTCATGATACAGAAAGATGCTACCATTCACATTTCACCTGTTATCAGCTGTTAAATAAGCCTGTCCTTGAAATAGCCACATTGGATTTCCTTCACATGCCCATAAAAACCCTCAACCAGTCTCCACATGACACTAGAGGTATGACTTCACACTGTACTGGGGGGAGTGTGCCCACCAACTGTGCTGGGCATGAACTCTGATCTAATCTGTTAGTGTTACTGTAAAACTGATATTTCAATAATAATGACAGATTACAGGGTCGTCTGGGCCCATGTTTTACTCTGTGCTGATATGGAATATGAACTGTGGTCTTTCAAGATGGTGGCGTTACGGTAAAACTGACTAAGCAATTGTGCAGATTATAAACTGGTGACAGTTCATTCTCAGGTTCATTCCCCTTCTTGTCAATGGCTTTGAATTCATCAGAAAAAGAATTTCCATCGGAAATGGGAAAAAAAAACAAAAAAAAAAACAAAATGAAACATCACTGCTCCAGCTCTGTTTAACTGCAGTCTGAGTCCACGAAAAGCGGGTGCATCAAATGACTCATACCTTTCTTGGTTGCCTCAAGCTCCTCCTTCAGCTGTTTCACCTCTCCCTTCAGGGCTTTGTTCTCCTCCTCCACACCTCCAACCGCTTTGCTTCCCACCTCTGGAAGTTCGACGCCTGCCTCCCTTAGTTTCTGCGGAAGACAGGACCCACGTCTAGTGCTGAATCACAATCATTCTCTGACAAATTTGCGGGGGAGTATGGATCTCAACCTCCACATAACAACCTCGACAGCACGTTCGATATGGTACATTTCAGCCAGTCCCTCTTACACTGTCTGAAAAACGGAGTATAGCTGGTTAGTACAGGATGTAACTGTTCAGAACACTCGCAGTGTGGCCGGTACGTAGCGCAGTTTAATCCAAATGCAAATTTGCTGACCGAGGGACAAGGTCCGCCCCAGCGTTGCCCTCATCATATGAATCATTTTCATAATGAGGTTTTGACATAATATTCAGTATGTATGTGCTTAAAGTTTGTGAAATAAGCAACGTGTATGTGTTTTAAGACACTCGGGGATCACGGCAACTACGTCGCCAGCCAATTGCTGTCTGTGATTAACCATCGAAAAATGACACGTCAGTCTTTGGATGGTTTCATACACTACAGTGAATCATGCCCAGTGGAAAAACTACCTGGTTAGCACGCAAGTAGATTTGCATAGCTCATGGTCTGCAGTAGCCAGATGACCATCTGCTTTTCACTGCGGGCTTCACGTGATTTTAAACCATAACTCTGCCCTTAACCTTCAGCGGCTCAGCTCCCACTCCTCCACAAACCAAACCTTTTTTTTTTTTTTCCCCTGTCTCGTAGGTGTTGACACTGTGAGATTTGCATGTCAACACAAGTGAGGAACAGAGGAACAAAGACAAAGGAAACATATCCAGTCCTGCGTGCTCCATAACAGGTACTTTTTTTTCCCCATTTACTGTTTTTTGTTTTGTTTAAAAGGTCATGCATGCCTCACTGTAAGGCCATACCTAGGCAGGTCTCAGAATAACTAAACTGGTCAGAGTGAAAAGGAGGAAAAAGAAAGCAGTCATCTGGTTAGATCCGCTGATATAGACTGAGGGAAAAAACAATCCGTTGCTGCCGCTGCAGGTGATACGTGACAAGATACAGTGTGTATGTATGCTGTACTGAAATTAAAAACCAAGTTTCCTCTCCGATTCCATAATGGGGCCGTAACTTAGCGACTGAATTAGCACAAGGTCAGTGATGCAGTATCATAAGTATGGCGACCGCAAAGCCAGAGCTTGAGGACCCTCCCATATCCTTCAGGTCTCCTGTTTGGGAACATTTCGGTTTTCCAGTGAACTGCTGTAGCAATGGGCAAAGACAAGTGGTTAAGACGAAGGCAGCGGGCCAGTATTGTTCAACCGAAATCGGGCATGTTGCTGGCAGTAGGCCAAACATGATTTCTCATTTGAGACGGCATCATCCAAATGTGAATATCAACGGTACATGGACAAAAACAGAGTGGAGTGCAAACTGGAAATTATGACCAGTTTGCCACTGTTTACAAGTTTGTACAAGTTTACAAGTACATTCATAATAAATGAAAAGAAATTTCATGTTTTGCATGTCTTTTTTCACCATACCGAACCATGACTTCAAAACTGAGGCATGTACTGAACCGCGACTTTTGCGTATCGTTACACCCCTAGTTAGAATGACAGGAAATACTTGTTGACAGTTTGATAATGATGATAAAGACGGAACAGATAATATGACAAACTATCTTCTCATATTACGTGACAATAGCCATTGTCACATCTGCATAGGGATGTGACACTGGCTACTTTATTTAAGTCTATTCTATTTATGTTTTTTTTTTTTTTTAACTCTACTTTTTACTCTCTTTTTTAAAATATGTAAGTCTGTAAGTCTGTTTGTCATTTCTGTCGGCTTGGAAGGGCCAGTCATCAGACAAGTAGGTTTTTCTAATTTGTTTGTTTTTAAATACACCAAATATCCAAAAACGTTTAATCAATTTTGACTCATTTAATTTCATTTAAATAACTTGCACAAGAATGTTCATCGACTGTATGCACCACTGTCATCTTACATAATCTTCTGAAAGCTTCATTAGGGAAAAAAAATAAATAAATCTTCGTAAAGTGAAGACTAAAACAGAAGTCTTGTTTATAGATCAAGTCAAATTTGATCTGTCTTTTTTGTTTTGACGGGAGGTTGACAAAAACATCACTGTATTGCATTCTGTTATCCTGTCACAGTCCTTGTAAAGGTTAAAAGGAAAATCATTTCGGAAACATCAGGTTGTCTACTATTGATGCTGACAGTGTAAAGAGAGTGAAGGTACAACAGGGAACAGAGGAGAACAGAATGTCAGGAGACCATTCATCTCTGTTTAATCGGACAGAAGATCTTTGGGCTCTTGGCAACATTCAGTACAGGTCTGGGTACACTCTGCAATATGACTGCATCCAAACACGCTTTATGGGAGAACAGGAGAGTGTTTTTAATCATTTCAAACAGAACAGGGTTGCAGTTTGCTCCCGGGGGGGGGGGGGGGGGGCACTGTATCTAGGTCAGGTGGTTTTTGATATCCCAAGAAGCTAAAACGCAAGCAACACAAATACCGAAAATGGAAAAGTTCCACACTGATGCCCATGTTGTCTATACAAAAGGTCCACAAGGGATTACATGAAGGCATACTCACTAACGCCGGCTGAACCTTCACAAAACAAATGAATTCAAGTACATCCATTTTTTACATGTACTGATGCAGATAGCTTTTTTGTGCTGTCTATGAGTAAGAAGAACTAGGAACGAACGTTTTGTCTCTTTGACTCTCTGTGGAGCTCTCCACAACAGCCACAATCAATACTCCGGGCAGATGACTAGGCCTCTGTATCACGCCGAGGGTTCGATATGTATGTAAAGCGTGATTACTCACAGTGGGTCAGTGTCGTGACACAGGAAAAGAGGTGAGCGGAATACTGAAGCACTGAATTCTAGCCAGAGTGTTCATTCCTAAAGGCTGTCGTCAGGCAGGCCGCAATTACTCTGCAGTAGCTTGTGTCACCTTATGCTATCATGGAACAGACCTACCGTGTTGCAGCCCCCCTCCCCCCCCCCCCATCCATATGCACTGTGATGTACGTCAAAGTGTCAGTCACACAAAATCTATTGACGCATTCCATTCCACTGAATTAAGCACAGTCAAAGTGCATTTACACAATTGAAATATATGCGTTGCCTGTCACTATGGGAGCCTGGGTTCTTGTTTACGGTTCTGCCCGATGCGTTCGAACATCTGACAGACGTGATTAAGCGCAGCATGTGTGCTGTACTGGCTCGCAGAACATTCACGTGTTTAGTGACCTTCTGAGACTCAGATCAATGTTCTGACTTATGACATGTCATCTCTGCAAATGAAGTGTGTTACGAAATTACAGTTACGCCGCACGATCCGAGTCAAGCCATTCTCCCTTTACGGTATTCGAAAGAACGAGCTCTTCCCGACGCACGCGCCGATTCTGGCCCTCTCTCTAACGGTGGGACGAGAGATTCGATCTCAGGTGCCTGAAAAAACATTTTATCGGTTAAGACAAAAATAACAGAAGTGGTGGGAGGATGAGCAGTTTCCCAGTCCTCACTCTAATTTATGACACACGCATTCCACTCAGCCATCTCTGATTAAAAAGACAAAAAAAAACATAAAACAGATGATAATTAACCAATATCAGTTTTTCTTCTCCTCTTGATCTGATCCAGATGTAAAGTTGAGAGATCCAAAGTTCGACAAATAATGGCTTTTTTCTTTCTTTTTTTTTTTCTCGACAACTGTTTTGAGTTTTGAAAATTTCAAACCTATTACGTGTAGAAGAACAATCCATTTTGCAAGAAAAAAAAAAAAAACCCTCTCACAATGGCACGATCCACGTCTGCAGCACCGCCCTCATGTGACCGTAACGTGTATAGCAACCCTTAGGGGGGAAATTCTCAACATACGAGATAAGTGACCTATATATAACGTCAGCGAGATGAAATTTTCCAAAGTCTTCAGAACTAATAAAAAGGCATCTTGGGACTTGGCTTTTTCATCAAATACACAGATATACCACATGTTTGGTCCTACGCCCATTCTCCGTTTCTTCTCTCCTCATACCAAAGCCAGGGGTGGAAACAAGCAGCGGTGCGAGCCACTCGCAAGACACTCTGATGCATTTTGGAGATTGTCAAGCACAAAGTGTCAGAAAAAGGCCTTGTATGGGCCTGTCTGAACTCACCTCCTGCAGTTTCTCGTTCTCCTCCATGTACTTCTTGGCCGCGTCGTTGGCTCCCTCGGCCTGTTTCCTAAAAGCTTCGTTTGATGCCATGAGAGTCGCTTGCTGAGAGAGCAGGGTGGCAAGGCGCCTCAGCAACCTGGAGTACAGACAGAAGGTCTGATTTATCGCAAAAAGCTGCACAACGGTGACAACAACAACAATAATAATAATAATAATAATGTGCAATTACCCCTTTCCTTTATTTAAAGCTGACTTTTCCTGATGGAAACGTGAGTGACATACATACACGATCATGTTGTTTCACACAAATCTTTGGTCACAGACCAGGTTTTCAGTAACCTTTTATGTAATCAACAATGCAGAAAACACTAAGGTGATTACGACGGTCGCTTTTCTGTTGTGTGATGGGACAGAAATGATACGACGCTCGGTGGACTACAAGGTTTCCGCTCTGTCCGAAAGGCTGCCGCGGGGAAGCCCGTAGGGGTAAATGGTCAACTTTCACTCAAAACACCGTCACTAATCCAACCATTTCCCAGAAGCGTTCGTCAGCAAGAAGCAAATCATAGGTAGAACCATATCACTTTGGTCTTGCAATAGAAAACATCAAAACAGTTGTATATTTTTAAATCAACCTTTGAAATGAAATCCCTGTAGTGAGAACAAATATTTTTTCCCCCTTCCAGAAAGGGCATGTGCTTCTGTCCAACACGATGTGCCAGGCAGACACTGGATAGCAGTCCATTATTCTCAGAGAGCACATCTCACTTCTAGGAACTAGAAACCTGCCCCGATTACTATGGCCAAACTTCTACCTCAAGGTGAAACATTAAACACTAAATGTTTTGGTCTCTCGACTGCTAGTACATAATATCGACACAACAAATTACGTTTGTTAACTTTGAATGTTTCTGAATTCTACACATTTAGCGCAGAGGACATTTGCTCTGGTTTCACCACGGATGGCACAGCCCATTTTCCATGTTACAAAGACTCAGTCAGACTCTGAGTCTTGTATTAAATCTTGGCCGTAATTTGCTGTAATATGAGAAATGTGAGAAAGGTGGAAATTTATTCTGTTAAACACGGAGCACAACGAGTCAACTCAAACCACATATACGGTACTATACTACACGCACACTCACATGACTGACAAGGGCTCCCCTAAAATGACATGCTCACTGGAAACTAATGGAATTTCACATCTGCCTAACTGAACACCTCTGTTACTTTGGGTTGCGGTGTGAATAACGCAGGCATGACCAAATACAGCTGTAACATAGGCTCTGCTATCCATGGTGAAACCAGAGCAAATGTCCTCTATGCTAAATATGCCCGGTGCACTCACAGGCCATTCGCTGGCCATGAAGTCACCAGCATGTGGTTCACATTCACAACCACACAACCAGACTTCTCAGGTTGCATGAGCAAACGGGGTTGGTACTTTCCCGAAACCGTTCTCTGACCGTTTATTGCGGCTCGTCGCGAAAAATGATGTTGTGTCTAGCGACTGCACTGATGCGTGCACCATTTCCACCGGCCACCTGGACGGGCAATGAGACCGGTTACCTTTGCGGAGTACGTGAGCGCGGGGAGCCAACGTGTGTGAGGGCGATTCTGTAACACGAGCGCTGCGCTATAGGTGTGGAGCGTAACAAACGGCCAGGCTAAATATAATCCCCAGCGCCAGTTGCTTGGATCACATGCTCCTGGTTGCAGCTGTCCAAATGACGACGGTCCAAAGAGCCAAACCTGGCAGCAGGACAAGTAGTATTGAAAATAGATGTAGTAGCCACCCTCCCGGATATTAATAGCTAACCATTCAGAGAAATGTGACAACACCCCTGTATGGAGAAACTATGCAGCCGGGATACATAACCGAGGAGATTTCAAATGCAGCGTTGGACACGTCAGTCCGCGCCGGGCCAATCAGCTCCTTGAAGCTTTGCACCTCCAACGAGATTTGTGAATGGAAAATATCTGGGGTCCCCCCTTCACTGGACCATTCTATCATTCTTTCCACTGTTACTGTAAAGCACGCCCAGAGCAACACGGCGCAAAGACTTTCTCTCATCTTCGCTGACTGCATATTTATGTCTGGTCACCGTTAACACTGAAAGGTCTGTCAACAAAATAGCTAAGGCATCGGAATGGAATGTCTAGTATGTCGATTCACCATGGAAAAGGAAATTAAAGATCAATTCCTCCATGTATCTTTCTCTCAAGGAACAGTAAAGTCACTTACAAGTCAGTAACTGTCATTCTTACATAACTGAATACGCTGGTATTTTTGCCAACTTCAAACAGGCCGACATGTTTTCATCTTCACCCTTTAAACTTTGGGTATCTGGAGACGGTCACAAAAAATAAAAATCACCTTTTTTGTTGCTAAGAGTCAAATAAGGCCTTTTTAAGTAGGCCTTAGACTTTATGTGAGTACGCTTTGGGTTGAATGACAAGCCAAGGTGGGGGAGGTGATTGACAGCTCCATGGCAAGCTCCACTTCACATGCTCAGCAGAACCAATTACATCACCTTGTTCTGCTTCAGAACGGACAATAGCACAGCCCTCAGGCACCTCGGGTGACTCTCACTATTTGTGCATGTTTACAAAATGACTCCAGTTCCTCAACAGTTCAGGCTCGGAGCCAAATGACCAGCTTCGACTTTGTGCTCAATGAACCGATCAATTAAGTTTACGAAATTGCAGTGTCACAGAACCGAGATCTCCAAGGTCACAGTCGATGTCATTTTCGAAGAAAGGCAGAGAGAGAGAGAGAGAGAGCGAGCGATCGGTAGAGAGCGGTAAGGGAAAGATCGAGTTCGCTTACAGACACAGAAGCAGGGCGAAGCCGGCGATGTACTCGTTTCTCTGGGCCCTGAAGAGCTTCATGTGAATGTGTTCGATGGCAACAGGGTTGTTGGTCAGGTCCACCTTATCGGTCACACTGTACTTCCGCACTTCTCTGAAAGCATCTTCACAGGGGACATACATACAAAAGAGACACAAACAAACGCCCTCTGATGTTCATATCTAATGCATTTAAATCAGTCGAGAAAAGACTTTCAACTCAAATACACTACAGTTAGATTAGACCCGATTAAGGTTATTGTCACATTCCCCAGAGAGTTCAAATCTCTCTGTTTGATCGTTAAAGTTAGTAATGTTAGGATGAGGTGGCAACACTCACCAATGAGCAGAAAAACAAGAATACAAATAACAACGATAAAGGCTGTATTTCCATAAGTTGTTATCAGTGTCACAAGACGGGATTTGAAGATTTTACTCCATCTAAAGAAGACCACACACACAAAACACACACACACACACACACACACACAGAGAGAGAGAGAGTACATGAATATAGTATGTGTAAACCACTGTCTGAACACTCATTCTTCATTTTAATCACTGCTCTACAACTTGACTTTGTTAGGAAAAACTAAATTCTAACTCCATTTATTTTGTAAATATTTAGAAGTTTTCCTCAAACAGTGTTGTCTTCATATTCCTCTTGACACACACACACACAAAAAAAGGCTTGTTGATTCAGGCTTTTAATAGCTTTATTTGATGAGGACTTACTTGTATTTCTGAGAAAGTGATGTTTACAACTTTCCAGTTTACACATAACCTAGCAACCTTTTAACCAACTCAGGAATCATGTGAGTCGTCTTCCATTTAAGAAATGAATCCCCATCTTTTCCCATCACATGAACATAGGAGGAATGGGGAAGCAGAGAGGAACTGAATTACGCTCATCCAAATGTGAGTTCCAGAACATTCTGTTTATGTTTCATAGGGGTGATGGAAGAAACAAACACTACTGAATTATGGCGCTATAAATATCATTCAGAAATGCAGACAATTGAGTGGCAATGAACAATACTAAATACTACCAAATTCTGGGGAGAGATTTTTTTTTTTTTTTTTTTGTGAAGGCACTGCAACTGAGGGGATTAAAATAAAAGTGTTTTTTTGCTCACCGTTTTGGGGAAATGAAAGGTACACACAGCAGCAGAACTGCAAAAACCTCAGCATAGAGGAAGGTCGCCACTGCCGTCCACTGGAGACTCATGACGGACACCTGAGACTCTGCTGGGAAAATTAACAGCACATATTCAGAACCGAGTCAATGCATGGTTTACAAAACGCATCGTTTTTGGGCTTGGCAGGAACATAAATTAATGTTGAGAGGATTTTCTGATATTAGAGTTCAAGACACTGCAACAGGTCAAAGATTTTTTTTTGGGGGGGGGGGGGGGGGGGGCTAACAAACAGTATTGTATCTTAAAAGAAGGTGTGCTGCCAAATTAGCGAATTTCATTTGGTTGGTTGGTGTTGAGCACATTGATACACACTGAGTTGTAGCCACACAATGTTAACATTAAGTGACTAGGTGCTGCCTAAGATCTGTCAGCGGCTACAGAACATACTCTTCAGAAGCACAACAGCACCATCTTTTGACAGACAGAAAGCACCCATCATGACATCACCTACAGCTTTGTGCAATCTCTTTCACACACATCATTTAAGTAAAAGTTCAAAAGACAGGGACTGTTTAACTTACAATGAGTTCTTGATTTATATGGATTACTACACACAAAAGCATCAGTTTATTTGAAGACAATTCTTTATATTCACATGTTTCAGTCACAGGTGGACTGATATGTAATTCCATCTCAAATCACATACATTAGAGATTACAGATAATTATACAAAAAATTACTTCCAATATCCAATCTGCCTCAAACATCTCACTGATAATGACTAGGAATTCAAGTAAATGGTCAATTTTAATCTCTAACACAAACATGAACCAACGACAATACACTATATGAATAAATGTTTTCTATAAGAGTCAAGTGAAGATGTGGCATGTTGCATTGTTTTGTAAGTTGATAGTCTTTTTCTCCAACTGTGAAAATACTTCAGAGTTCACTCTTTGGTGTGACTTCAACTGTTCGTGACTAACAGGTCGTGGTAAGTGGCGCGTTCTTCGGTAAATCAATAGGCCTGAGTGTGATGGGGGGCGGAGTGTTACATACTGCAGGGTTTCTCAATTAGTCAGATAACTCGAGGCTAAGTTAAGACTTTTCAATAAAAATGCTCTAATGCCATTTTCCTATTACACAGTTTTGATACTTAAATCAAGATATTTGTCGAACTGTCAACTCGTGTTTCGTGGAAACCCCCCCGAGCGATGAATGAGTTATGACTGCAGTTCCCCCCCAACTCCTTCTCGTGCTGTATGCACAGTCATCATCGCATATGGGACATGAGCTCAAGTAATGAGATGGGCCACATCAGTGGCGTAACGATATTCAACAGTGAAATTTCAAAGGCTGCGTTAACAGTT
Organism: Chanos chanos; assembly: GCF_902362185.1. Lineage (NCBI taxonomy): Eukaryota > Metazoa > Chordata > Actinopteri > Gonorynchiformes > Chanidae > Chanos > Chanos chanos. The sequence goes on along the minus strand of NC_044503.1, from coordinate 10,152,196 downwards.
TCACTGGAAATTTGATCTATTGTGGACAAATCTGCTGTCTGACATACTTAAATCTATCAACTATGCAGGCTGTTACAACACGACTCGGCCTACTTTCAAACAACAGGCTAGCCAGTTTAAACAACTCGCTCACTGCTTTAAGCAGAGTGGGTAACAAAGCGACGAAACTTGTACAACTTGGGTCTACACTGAGCTAGTATTCGATAGATAGCTATGGTCAAACCCCCTTTATAATAACAAGTCGAACGACTTCAGTTTAGTTAGCTAACTTAGCTAACTCACCCGCCAGCCAATTGACAGTTTATGGAACACGCCTCCTTCTTGACCTGAACTCTTGTTTATGCTAACGGTTTTACTTCGTTTAATTTGCTTATGTGTTAGTAATCATAGAAATGTGAATACTTACGACTTTCGACGAAACAAGTCTACGCAGACAACAGCAGAATACACACTCGCAATGCCAGAATTCTTTATCCCCTTGTTTTCACTTTCAGTAGTTGTTCTACTTCCGGTGTGAACGCCAACTCATCCTTCGGGTCTGGGGATGCTGCGCAAAATCACATATTTGTTTCGTCACTCAACCTTGTGTGTAGTATTAAGGATTCATGTGATGTTACTATTATTTATCACGGCTACGTGGTCCAATCACCTGATTTCAAAAGCTTAACGAGCGGTTACACAACGTGAATATTTTATCATATAATTCTGATTAAAAGGAAGCGACGCAACGGATACTGTCTCATTTTTTACGGGGGGGCAAACCGCCAAATGAGTGCAAGAATCCCCCCCCGCACTCAGCACTGGAATCATTTGACCATCAACACCAAATTATTATTTCGAAATATAAGATCTTTTAAATTATGCTTCAGGTTAATGTCTCGTGAATAAGCGAATTAAACAATCAGTGAAGCATTAATTAAGTGAAATATTCGAGTTATATGTTTTATTGTCTTCTCCAAAATTTGAAACGAAATGATGAGTCATTTGTATGTTACACACACTCGTATCAAGGTAATCTGCAGTACATCCACTAAATTACGTGAATTTCTAAATTCAAGAGTTATATTTAATTGTAGAGTTGTACGAGTACATTTTCATAACGTTAATTTAGAACAAGCTGCCATGAAATGACTGGATTTCTCAAAATTCCAAAGGCCCCTTTAAATGCCTCTTCTCCCAATGGATGGCCAGTACTCTAGCCTTGTGAGGTATGACCAGCTTTGCCCAGCAGATGGCCCAAGTGAACAAAAAATGACACCATCAAACTGTATACATCATAAAAATCTGCAAGATTCATGCAAATTACAAAGGAGAAAGGAAGCACCATTGTAATACCGTCAGTTTACAAAGTTATAAAATTAGCACCATGTAAGAGTATGATCGGTTCAGAGAAACAAGTGTCTTTTTATGAAAAAAAAAATGAAATGCGCTCTCTTCATATTGCGCAAGCCGCAAAGAAATGCTGAAATTTCACTGGAAGGCCACTTAAGAGTGAAATGTGCAGAATTCATTAGGTTTGGCATGGTTTTCGTAACACTAAAAAACGAAAGCAAAGGACTAAAACGTGTGTACAGGTACATGGAGTAAGGGGTTACAAACATACACAAACATACAAAAGGCCAAATTGGTAACTCAGCAAAGCATACACACACATGCTGGTAGAAAATACATAACGCATGAAAAAGCAAGCTTAAAATGCACTTAAATTCATCGAAGCAAAGCATCGTGTTCAGTTTGTAAAGGCAGCCAATATGTCACAGTGTGATTTACAAGAAAGTCACCGATTAATGTTTGAAAGCTGTGGAGTGTTTTACATTAATAACATTCATATATATAAAAGATATCTAAAACAATTATAGAGGGACAAATAAGGCACTTTGTCCAGACAATTCTCATTGTCTCCTGAGGGCACGGGACCCTTGATGGCTACACGGTTCTCAGGCCTGGTTCTCTCATGTCACTTCTGCTGATGTGGTTCCTTCTTCAGCTTCCCTTCTCCTTCTCGGCAGCTCTGAATTCACGGGGAAAAAAGAGAGACAAACACAGTGAATGTCCTGTTCACACAGAGAATCATCTTTTCAAGACATCCCTGAACACAGAACCTATTTGAAATTCACAATTCGAATTGCTACAAACAGTGGCAACAGTTCAACTACACATCCAAATCGGTATTCAGTAAATGTTCCATAAATCATCGTCTTAGAGACCTTCAGAGGCAGTTTGAAAGTGTGTCCTGTTAGAGTCCACTTTATTTCCCATGTCCTAAAAATCTACCCCAAGGTCATTTCGTCAGCCATGTTTAAACAGGGAGAACGCACATGCTGTATATGCTGTCTCCTTGAGTGCGCTGCCACATTTGTAAAAATAAAAGCTCACCAGGAAGACTGTGATCTGCTTAAGGCAGGCCCTTCTGGTATTGACCAGATTTTAATAACCGTGCAGCCGTTCAACTGAAAGTGAAACGGTATGAAAGAGAAAGCTGGCAGATCATAGTGGTTATTACTGCAAAAACGAGTTTTGCTGGCAAAAATGATATTATAGTACTAATTAACAGGTGAACATAGGTCAAATCACGTTCAACCCCCATAATACTTATTCAAAATGCCAGTCATTCTGCTGACGAAAGATAATGTAAGTTATTGTTTGTTTTGACTGAAATCGTCTTACCTTCATTCTGTGAATTCCCCCTCCCTCTACATTAATGCCACAGATTACAATACTGTGTAATGAAATTTTATACAGCTTTCTATGTTGTTCTGCACCTCATGGAGGTGCTCATCCAAAAAAAAAAAAAAAAGGAAAAAACATTAAAGTCATTCTTGAAGCTCACAAAAACTCAGGAAATGATCACTAATTCATATCATTTATTGTATACCTCAAGAACGAGGCCACTATGAGAAAATAGCCAGCTGACGAGCTGGTAATTAAAGTTTTTGTATACTACTCACAAAAAAAAACCATTAAAGTATCAGAGACATAGTATGACAGCAGAGCTTTTACTTCATGAAGAGACTGGAAAGGTGAAGTGTTGACAACTTCAGTATGGTTTCTGATTCTGTCATTCAGTTCACTCCTGTCTGTTGCAATTCACGTTGACAGAGGAATTAACTAGACATTTTAAATCAGGGCCATGATCTTTTTTTTTTATCTCGTCCTGCTCCTTTAAAACACTGGTTTTGTCCTTCAGCACTAATGCAAGGGGCTTTCTCCAGTTCAAATGTCTAACTGCTGGCTTTCTTAATGAGCTCAAGAAATTACTCCATTCCTGTTGAAGATGTCAATTCAGTGCTTTATATAATGATATGGACTAGGATGTTGTATGGTGCTGGAGAAACAAACCATGTTTAAAAAGAGGAAGAGTAAAAAGCCATGACCCTGTTTATGACGAGAACTTTGTGCAATTACAGAGCAAAATCCATCGTGTTCAGTTTTGACACACATACTGGTTAGCTTCTTCATTCGTATTCATTAATCTTATTGGGGCCATGCTCTGACCTTCCAAGCCTAAATTCCAAAATCTTCCATTGCCAACCATGAAAGATTTACGCTGAAGTTAGACTTGTGCACATGCACACCACAACAGAGCATGACTTTCTCAATGAATACAATGACACGTAATAATATGTAAAATTGAGGAGAACAATAGGAACCCCAAAGGAAAAAAAAAAAAAAACCCCATGATTATTTTTAGCTGCCTGAGGATGTCCAATCAGGATCAGAATACCAAATGGCTCTCAGAGGAACCAATGACTGACTTCCATCAAGTGAGATTGTATTTAACAAAGGTAATGCTAGGGTTCACAGTAGAAATACATCCGAAAATCAGTTCCCCTTAAAGGCGCTGCACTTCTATTTTGTTGTTGTTGTTGTTGTTACATTGAAAGTACTTATAAACAATAATTTCAGAATGGATAAAATCTCACGAACATGTATCCTGTCAGAAATCCATAGCAGGTTTACTTTATCATGACCTAAGACATGCATCTAAATCCCAAAAACCAAACAGAAAGAAAAGTATATGCACAGGACCATAACCACACCCATTTAAATCCCAAACCTCAAACACCTTTTTCATTTTTTTTTCCTTCACCATTTGGTTAACAAAAGCATGTTCTGAAGAACATACGTTCTTTCAAAAGACACCAAAACATCAAGTCCATCTCAATGGAAGTTTCTAGTTTTGTTCTGTGTTTTCTTTCTTTCGTTTTTTTTTTTTTCAAAGACATGTTTTTGGCGTATGAAATATCAAACGTCTGCACAAAATGGGCACTATAATAACTTGAATGGAATATCTTCAGTTTTTTCCAGAGCAAACAAAACATCTAAGTCATAATAATATATTGATATTATGAACATTTTTTTAAAAAAAAAAAAATTCTATCAACATTGGTACTGTACAGTCACAAGTGAATTTTGGAAGGCACAGCAGTATCCTATATTAGCACATATGAAACACTACTAGCCAAACACACCACCCACCCCAACCCCCACATACACATAAATACCCCAACCCCTTCTTTCTTTAAGGTGCCATTTCTTTGTATAATTGCCGTAAGTCCCTAGTCTGAGGTGCACTGTACATACAAAAGCTGAGGTTAGAAGAGAACAGAAGAGAAGTATCAAGCAGTGACGGCCATATCCACCCTGCAGCAGAACAAGTGTGTTAACAATGATTTTTTTTTTCCCCCGTCCTGTGATGGGCATGCTGGAACAAACATCAAATAAGCATAAAGTATTTGTATTTTAAGCGGTTAATCAACTTGTCATACCAGTCTAAATCAATTAGATGTACGATCCTTCACTCGAAAGTTAAAATCATTGTTTGCACCTGACGGGCGACAAACCAAGGTGACTAATGGCGCTGCCAGTTTTCAACCGACGACTCATATCTTTCATATTTATCATAAAGAAAAGGTCAATGGAAGATATTGCTTAGTGAGATCACTTAGCACATTGCCGTTGGGACAGGAAACATCGTTACTTAAATTAAACCTTTATCTACGACAGTCTCGGGTCATGCTACTTTCAGTACGGCTCAGAGCTCAGAGTCAATAACTTTGCATTGGTATAAGCAAATTCAAAAACGTGTGGACATTCTGGGAATACAAACTTGTTTCCAGGTGAGAATGCCAAGAGTATCAATAAAATTACACTAACAGACATAATGGCATAATCCAAGTGAGGATTTTTTTTTTTTCTTTTTTTTGGTTCATTTCATAGAAATATATTATCCACAGTTAATTACAGAGGGTATTTTGACAACTTCCTTCATTTTTAAAAAGGAAACTATGTTCTACTTACATCTTTCTTGTCTTGATTTTAGGAATTTCTAATATATATATATATAGTTTGCTGTATAAAGGCAAAATGGAGAACTTCCTAATTCGGACTTTTTGGAGCCAAAGTCCAAGTGAAAGAAAAATGAGAGGACTGTATATAGTTGGTATGTGTCCTACTTGTGGTGGAAGCTTAAACTGACTCCAGTACAAAGGAACTCCAGAGCGCTTTAGAAAAGGCTGTTATCATAAACTTACACATTAAACCCAGGGTGTGTGTCTCAGCTTTTAACCTCTCAACTTGGAAAAACTCATGCACAAAGTGATGGACAAAATTCTACACAATTACGCTTAAGTGAACGTTATATTCTCAGTTTTCTTAACAACCCAGCACTTGTTGTCAATACTACAAAGACCACGGTAATCGTTCTGATCTAATGCTGCCTTACGAACATACCTCTCAAAAGTACTTTTAAATAAAGAGAATGAATTTAAACATGATGCATTTTACATGGCCAAATCCTACTGATTACATGATAACATCAATGTTATCCAAGCATTCCATAAGGCTTTCGTTCTTTTTGAGAAAGACTGATGTTTAAGGCAAATAGTAAATAGATTAATATGCATTAGTGTGAGATTAATTCACTAAATGTGGCAAACAATGATAAACAATGATAAAAATGCAACCTTACATTTAGTTCTTGTGCTTTCCAAACATACTGAAAAACAAATGCAAAACCAAACAACCAACAAAGTCTAACTGCATGGTTTATGATCTGACCTGAGTAAACATATGGATATCCCTATTAATATCTTATCAGCGCTACCCCAATAGAGGTCCCACACCCTTTTTTTTTTTTTTTCTTTTTAGTTTGATCAATATTTCCTTTGTAAAAATGAGGACAGGTTCTTGGAACAAACAGAAAGAGGCAGAAAGAAAGGCGAAAGAGAGTGTTAGAAATCCAGTAAAAGGGGTGAAGTGACGATAAGAACAGGGGAACAGGACACAGACAAGCTTGCAGATGGCTCATTTCACCACCACTGACTTTGGGAGGAAAGCATCCATCTCCGAATCTCCATGCTGGCTGGATACGCCACTCCTGTTGTGGTTGGCGGAAGAGAGAGAAGCACTAGTCGGAGAAGGAGTCGCTTTGGGCAGACTGTACATATATACAGCTCCAATGACCATCCCAGCGCCAAGTGTGAAGACTAGGTCCACATGGAACCCAAAGAGGTAGACAGAAGTGACAGTAGAGACGATAATGGAAATGGAGGTGGCGAACCCTTTCAGGATATTGTCAGCGTATTTCACCACCACCGCAACCAGTAAGCCCCCAAAGGCTTGGTTGAAGATAACCCCCCAAACCATGGACGTGTAGCCAAAAAGGAAGCCCTTCTCAGCGATAGCTGGACCATCGTTCCACCACATACCCAAGAGACCCAGAGCAGTGCCGAAAATGCCCAGTTGCACGTTCCTAAGCCACACTGAGGCAGAACTGCCTTTTAAGATCTTCTCGAAATAAACCCCTGCAAAGCCAGAGGAAAGGCAGGACACCACCACTGCCACGAGTCCTTTGGCATAGTTCTGGCTGGTGGCCGATACTGTCGTCTCTTTCGGTTTTCCTCCTTCCTGCTGCACCTGGACGACGGCCACGCCAACGAAGAGCAGGAGCAAAGACACCCACTGAACCTTGGACAAGCTCTTCCGTAGCATCATCACAGAGAAGAGAGCTGTGGTCAGGATCTTCAGCTGATACGTCACCTGGAGAGAAAGACAGAAAGCGGGGGGGGGGGAGGAGAGAGAGAGAGACAGAAAGAATGTTTATAGTGGCTTCAACAAAAAAGAGACAAAAAAAAACAACATTTCCTACCTCTAAGACTGATTGTAAGCACTTACAAAAGGATAACGTAACAGTCACTTACTTGGAAAGTGGCTGCTGGTAAGTTTGAGATTGCCACATACTGAAGGTTGTTCTGCAAGGTGTAGATGAGGGATGGCACGGCTAGTTTCAGAGTGTCTCTGTATTGGATTATTATGGAGTCGTACAGCAACGTCACAAAGTCCCTAACGTTCCCTGGTAAAGAAAGGGTTAAGAAGAATCCACACTCAAAGCAGTGAAGATACATAGTCTTTTGTATTGTTTTGATTGCATTATAATATTGTCTCATATTGTTTAAGAATGTGTGGTTCAAACTAAAAGCCAATATCACTTCTGATACTTCACTAAGATTACACTACAGGGTTTTAGAATAGGGTTTAATAATCGTACATCGAAATATTCGATTGAACTCAATTAGTATTTAACACTGTTCACACTATTCACAAAATCTTATTTGAGTATTAAATGACATATTGCTCTGACATATTCACTGTGATCAGACTCTGGAAATGATAAAATACTGAACATGAAGGGAGACAATATTGAGAAAAGCATTAGTGGGAACTCACCTCTCTTCTGCAGCATGATGATAATTAGGCACGTGAGGACCTTAAGGACCTCAGCCATGACCACTGCAGATGTTGTGAAAAAACGGTCGCCAGGCAACGTCCTCACATAACGGATGCTTAAGATAAGAGAGGCATTCTGGATCACCAGAACTGCCAAACTGGCGTATTTCAGGTTTTTGTTAACTGTCGAGAAAAGGAGAAAAAAAGGGAATGCTGTCATCAGACAGATTTCACAAGTTTTTTTAACACATGGACAGTGTGCGACTCTAAATGCGTTAAAAATGCTTAAGAAAACAGTACTGCCTGGATAGGAAAAAAGTAATAAAATCAGTTTAATGTTTAACTTTTAGTTGCACACACATTTACTGGGCATTCGGTACGACGTCACCTAGAAGGATGTTTAAAGTTTACTTTACTCCACCTTGTCAACACCTCGGTGATTCACTCGCAAATCCTGAAAAAACTCAGGCGGTGATGCAACAGCAAAGAGTAAGAACACTGTTTCCCATCAGTGATCACACAATAAAAGGTTCAAAGTAAATGGAACAACTGCAAACACTGCTGATAAATTAACATAATCTCAAACAAACCAGTTGGTTGTTTCTGGCAGATTCCTGTGTAGCTGCTAGGGCTAATTATGATGGATGCCACAAAGTGATTTTAAACCACGTGCTGGTGTCTGGAGCAAGTCTGAGTGCTTAGGAATAAAGTTTTAGGTTTTTAAGCAGGTAAGCTTCATATTAATACTGCATATTGCTAAGCAAATAAGGAGTAATTGAATAACTGAACCTGTATTCAAATATGATATTAGATAATAGACTGTGACATATATCCAAGATCTACTTTTTAAGAGAAATAAGCCAGTTGCTCAAGTTACGGAAAAAAAGGAACAGTCATATCCTGTTTTTCCAGTTTAATAAATAGCTGCTGTTACAGAATTGACAGGTGTGATGTAAGCAACTAAACCCAGTAATCCAGAAGGTGATGAAAAAAGTGTCTCTGTTACTCGAAGCCCTCTTTGGCCCTTCAGCCCCCTTCCACCATCCACGTCATCTTAAGCACCTGAACGTACAGCTAGAGCGTCTACAGTTACCGTATTTTATGGAAGTGCACATCTTACAGCCTTGTACTAAGATGTAGAGGTGCCTAATTAGAGATAGCAGTGCTGCCGTGGATTTGCTAAAGGGCTTGATTGAAATCCGTCCGATGCACGGATTAGTGCCATCATTAATAACTGATTAATCCTGTTACTTGAAGACCATTTGACAGATACATCCTACACCTAAAATGTAAATGAAGTGACCTGACCCAGCAAACGGTTAAACTTTGTAGTTAGGTCTTCGTGATGAATGATGCTGTATAAAACATACATTTCAAAAGAGCTGGTTCTAGTGTCAGTATCTGTAGGTATCAAACCATATCATATTGTTGGCAAAGAGTACTAATATAGTTAACGTGCGCATAAAGAATAAACATTCTGCATCAGAAAGGGGTAACATTCATACTGGCTGTTTGCAATCAGGTAATCACGTAACAATCAAGAAAGTTAGGAAAATGTATTTTAAATTCATCGTTAACCGACAAGTGGTTGAGATGTGAAATAACGTGCTAATTCTTACCTTCATTTTGCCTGCGGGAGGGTGCCTTGTCTTCACCCGCTCCTGAGCCTGGTCCTTCGTTTCCCGCTGCCATGTTGGCATTTGACGAGTTAGCTACTGAGCACTGACTTGGCTAGTTGATTTTCTACGACTCTGCTTCTCGGCTAACCCTCTGCCTCCAGGTTAAAAACGAAGACTCATAGAAAAGGTCCCTCAACATTAAGTGACAGGCAGTCCGATATCTCCTCCATGGGATAATCCCAGATACTACAGAAACCTAAATTCTGTGTCCAGTTGACGAGTAGACAGTTCCACCACTACAATCATTTCCTTGTTACATTCACCTAGTGGTCGTGTCTGTTTAATTGTCCAATCAGATATTTTTGCTCATACATTCTTTTCGTTTTGTTGTGAACAACTTACCACTTGGGATGTACAATATCGCCAACTACTGGACCGGAATGCTTTGGCTATTGCTTTTGCACAGTTTCTTTATCGTGCAGCTGTTATTTGGTTGTATGGTGCATAGTCAAGATTGGTAAATCGTTCCGATCTGTTTTAAAATTTTCACTCACGGCTATCCCACCAATCACTCAAGTATTAAACGTAATCCAGGTCTGTGGACTATGTGGATCTTCTGTGGTCTGTGGATCTACTGCCAGACCCACGATAATCGGTTCCACATAAAGAAAAAATCATAGCATTTTGATTCGCCTTCTCCAGTTACTTTTGTGGTGTGGCGGAAATTCATGTATGGTTCGCCAGTAAGGAGCGGTTTACTCTGAGTTGTCCATCCAGCAAGTAAAAAGGTGGCTGCACTTTACACAAAGGTGGATTTGTAATCTATCTTTGTCTGAGAACAAAGCTTTTGTCTTGCTCTAGGTATTGCTTACTTCAGCTGAATGATATATTTCTCATGTACAACCACAATTTGTTGAAGGAAAGCTATGCGTAAGATCACCACGTGGAAACATCGAACTTGTGCCGTAGTGTACAAGTTTAAGTTAAGATTAGGCTGTCTTTTTTACCTGTCTAACATTTGCAAATTTTTGCAGTGATGAAATTCAGTTTAATCACTAGGAACTGGAATATAATATGTGCACATAATACAATTTCAGGTGGTGAAACAATTCAAATAAACAGCTCTCCATAGCCTTTTGTCTTACTTCATTTCCGTTTAGCCTTAACACTGCTTCGTTTCAGAATCGTTAGGTAATAATTTGATGTAAAGCGGTTTGGATCGAATTAAAGTAATTTAACGCCCCCGCATCGTTACCATTTAGTTCCCTCTCCTGTTTCAGCCTCTAGAAATAAGCTGTCAGCATGTTGCTTCTGTTATGGCCACCAGAGAGCAGCAAGACAACAGTGAAACTGTCATGAACCTCAAGACAACCTAGTGACGACCCGTTCTGAATGGCAAATTAGAGTCATGGTGCTGATTTGAGACTCAGCCGTCATAGTAACGGTGCAGTTGAATCAAATTTTATCTCCAAAAATCAGATAAATTCTGTGGATTCGTCGTTGCTGTTGTTGTTGTCCACTAAATGCCATAAGCAGCCATTTGTTTACTATACTATACAACTTTAAAAAGAGACAGCGAGAGAACTCAAGCTTCTTACATTTGCTATCTATGTAAGGACTTGTTCAATGTGTCTCTATGGCACCTAACACTTTACTGAACAGCCTTGACTCCCATTGACTATTGACTACTTTATTTTCAAAGGGTGTTTTTTGGGGGGGGGGGCTAACCATCGACTGACAACTCAGAGTTAGTTCACTCAGAGTAAGTAGTAAGCCTCCTAAAAGAAGAGCCTTCTGTCTTCATTCTCCTAGCAAAACAAAGCACCAGGGCTCTTCTTTTAGGAGGTTTACTACCTGTTCTGAGTGAACTAACTCAGAGTTTTCAGTAAACTCGCTTTCTGGAACACCACCCAGGTTTGCACACACACAGCTGCTGGGTCCTTCAAATTAAATTTGTAAGAGTTGAATCTAACAACAGAACATTTTTATGACAGTTTAATCCTTTGATGACACATCATTCTTATGTCATCTCTTCCATGACACTTGTTTTCAGCAACATGAAATGACCCTACAGAATTATTGAATTCAGCAAAGGAATAACAAATAATTAGGATCTATCTGCCTGTCATCAGAACAAAATACCTTTTTTTGCTGTTAACCAAAAGACATATGTTTTGCTGTTTAAAATGATAATGATGATAACAAAAACGGTATGTTACTATCCAGGAAGTGTTTAAAAATATATTTTCAAATTAGTATCTATACGAGCAGAATGTATAAATAAAACTGGAGGAGACACACTAGAAACATCACAACACACAGCTATGAACTTCACTACTCACAACGTTGATTATGTAAAAGTAGTCCTATATCTGTGAGTGTGTAAAATTCTTTGTTAATACATAGACTGGGTATTTTGAAGTTTAAGCAAATGCAAATAAACAGAATGAGTACACGGAAGCAATTTTGAATTCAGAGATTTTCATTTTTAATTTAAATAAAACATGTGATGACTGCCACATCATAACAATACAATACACAAGTATTTACAACAAATATTGTGCAAACCCTGACTGACTGGTCAGGATTTTTGGAATGACAGAACTTGAATGACAACATGCCAGTTTGCCTTTCTTAAGTATTCAGTGTCACAAAAATAGACTAGTTGCTGTAATTAAAAATACCTAAACCTGTGTGCTTTTGATAAATTCAAAACTTAAATTCATCTTGACAGTAATTCTTGATGTCATTTCATTTTTGACCATGTAATTATGGTAAAAATATCACAACTCCAACTCAGACAGAACCACTTTAGCAAAAGCTAAAGCAAAGGCTCGATGCCAAAGTATTATGTACTTTCAAACACAACTTACATGAATTGCAGTTAACTTGTATTTATGGAATCTTGACAATGAAATATAAATTTGGTCCTCTATGTCCAGCTTACATGGGAAAAAAATACAATAAAATAAATATAGATGGAGAATAGCCATATGTAGTCTCTTTGGTTTTAAATAACAGCAATTGATTCAAATACTAAGGCTAACATAAATATAAATTCTGACCATCTTGACAAACATGTCTTGACAAACAGCTTGAGTAGTTTTTCTTTCGTCTGTGTTACATTGTTTCAAATCTGCTCATCTCTTCTCTTGAAGAGTAAACCAAACTATTTCTGTACAATTGTTTCTGAGCTGTTTTGCTTCCAGTGCTGGTCTGTTAACATTCTTTAGTTCTGACGCAGGATATAAAGGTAGTCTTGTAAGAAAACAAAAGTTAAACAAACAAACAGAGAAAAAGTCCCAGGCAGTTTTCAAGTGAACTGTGTCATTTAATCCAGTCAAGATCTTCAGGAATGCCATTCTCTTTTTTTCCCCTCTGTTGCCACTCCCAGAATCTACCTGAGAGGCACTTTAGGGCAATGGAGATGGGATTCATAGTGCTCTAGATTGTTATGTCAGAATTCCCACTAGGAGACAACTTGAAACAGAATCCTGCATCTATTTTCCCCCTTAGAACAAGGGTAAGAATACCACCGATACAGAAAACCTGTAAAACCAGGCATCAACATAGTCACACAAATGACTAAACCACATGACCCATTATGGCCATTTGAACAAACAAAACAAAACAAAAAAAAGATTGTTCTGGAAACTTCAACACGCCTTCAGTCCTTCATAAATATGTAGAAACGATCCTTCCAAAATAAATAGTAACATATGAATAATAAATAAAAGTTAAGGATCTCACAATCAAGTATGCAGCCACCAAGGATGTAGGTTTGGGAATGCGTACTTGAACAGTGTGTGTCTACAGCACTAGCACAATAATCCAGGGCTACATTTAAGGCAACAAACTCAGGGTAAAGATGACACTGTCTCTGCGTTTATGCCAGTGTTCAAAGGTGACAAATGTTTTCGATGTGTTTTTGAGAAATGCGTCAAATAAAGGACAGATGTGCAGATGAATTCAGAAGACAGAGCTTGAGTAATCCAGTGGGAAAAACAGCGGCATGTGAAGTTCTCCAAATATGTTTTAATAGTCCAGGATTCAAAGGCTTGGTGTGATGTGTTTTCCATGCAAATCTCCAAAGTCCTCTGAATTGTCCATCCAAGGATGCTGTAATATCTCCTCCAAACTTGGCCTGTCCTCTGGTTTGTAACTGAGGCATGACCTAATCAAAGACTGGCACTCTGAAAGAAAAAATGAATATTTTGTAAGTTACTGATTGTCATCTAAACATTTTAAGTCTCTCCATTGCAAATGAATGCACAATATAATAATAAATAAATAAATAAGACGAAAGAAAAAAAGGAAGAGGGATAAGACCTCACCGTTAGAGATACGTTTGGTGAAACTAGGAGTGGCTCTGACAATATCCGCATCCCTTTCAAAGGGAATGTCCCCACAGACCATGTCAAAGAGCAGCACACCCAGAGACCACACAGTGAGTGGGCGAGCATGGTACCGCTGGTGAAGAATCCACTCTGGAGGGCTATAAACTCTAGTCCCTAAACAGAGAGAGAGAGACAGAAAATGAATAAAGGAGAATGTTTTACAACTAATAACAATTCTGTGAAAAAAAACCCAAAACAAAACAAAGAAATCAAAGGTCATAGACTTCTCTGATGTTAAATCTCCCTCACCTTCAAAGTCTGTATAAGTAGAGTCTTTGAGCAAAGCACCAGATCCAAAGTCGATTATCTTAATGTCTCCAGTGCGGGTATCCACCAGAATGTTCTCATCCTTTATGTCTCGATGAACGATACCCCTCGATTCACAGAACAGGATGGCTTCGACAACCTGCCTCAGAAACCTGTGAATAAGCAGTAAACAAAAAAAAAATGAGTCTGGACATATTAAAACCAATAACTGTCTCTAAGAAGAAAAAGTCAGTCTACAGAAAACTAGATATGTTTCTTTTTTAAAAAAAAAAAAAAAAATCCAATATATATGTACCTCTGAGCAATAGGCTCTTCCAACGCTCCACGTTCAGTGATGAAGTCAAAAAGGTCCTGACAGGGTTGGGGTTTCTCAAACACAATTAGAAAACCCTGACCTGGCACTTCAAACCAGTCAAGCATTCGGATCACTCCCTTATGACCATGTCCAGCCACTGGTCCACCTCCCAAGCGTAGGAGAAGGGCAATTTCCATGGGAACAAGGTTGGGCTCATCAGGCTGTGATGAAAAGAAAATGAAATTACTATCACCATCAGACTGTCCCATATGATTGATTGATGTGGTAGGGGAAAAACATGCAAATGCCATTTATAAAGATATTCTTTTTTGGAGGGGGGCAAATACCACGGAGTTTTCTCCGTAGCTTGTGGGAAATTACGTGTACTTCCTGAATGGAGTGTTTTGAAAAATCCGTCTACGTAACTGTCCATACGTCACTGTACATGCGCAAAGGTGTTTGAGTAGCATATCTAATTTTAGCTACCAGTAGAGGGAGCAATCCTACTTAACGTTTAGGCTAGAAGTTTATGCACTGGAGACGCAAGAGAGTCTCACTCATGCCCGTATTTACTAGACCATGCTCAAAACAAACACACACACAAAAAAAACCCCAGTAAAACAATACTGAGTAATGCTTACTCACCAGTCGTGCCCATTGTTGTACTCTGTCACGAGATATTTGTTTGATTGCCACCTGTAATCAAGAAAAAAAAATTATACTTCTGTTTGAAAAGACAGGATTCTGTGTTACCGTCATGACTTTAGTAATAACGAAATGCTCGTGACACATTGAGAGTCGCTTACCTGTAGACCATCTGAGATACGCTGTCCAGCGAAGACGGACCCGAATCCACCACTCCCAAGAAGCGCACCATACTGATACTGTTTCTCAAAAGGCTCCTTAACTGTTCAAAAGAAGTAAAGACAAATGTAAGAATAAATACAAAAACAAAAATACATTTTTGTGAATTCTGATGGCACGTCAGTGAAATAGGGCTACTATGTTTGTGTCCCTTCGGAAAATGGTTGCAGTTTTAAGTGTAAGTAAATACCGAGGCACTTAAATTGCAAAAAAATTCATTTCTATAACTATTGCAACACCTTGCAAATTCACCACCATTTTACGGGTAAATAAGTGGGTTAAACAAACATAAAGCCACCTATATTAATCATTTTAACACTTTGCCTATCAAAGAATATAATGTACACGAATCAAGAATTAATTTGTTCATAGGGTTGTTAGTAGTTGCTGATACTATTAATTTATTGATAATCCTTACCAGTCTTCCCTCTAACGTCTTCTTTCGAATCCAAACAAAGATCGGCAATTCGTTTCTCCAGCATTTTAAAAATTCAAAAATGTGAAAAACACAACAAATCGCGAAGGTAAGATAGCAGAGGTAAGCCCCCTCAACACAGAGTATCCATTTTAAGAGAGTTTTGATTTGAATGTCGTAAATCCGAAAACCGTCAAAAATGCGTCTGTTGACTCAATCAACAGCCCGGTGTCTGTAAAGTAGACTGTCCTTCACAGAGTTTGTTGATGTTTTAAGTTTACATTTGTAATCCCGCCTACTCGAAGGCATCTGTCCAACCATTACCAATTTGCTCTCAGTGTTTTGAAATGACAACCAATCACGGTTGCTTAATTTGAATAAATGAATATTGATAAATGCAAGCGTTTCCTTTCTTAGAATTGAACGGCTAAGTCAACGTTCCGGTAAAACGCCGCGCTTTTGGCAGGAAATGTATTCTGAGGTCCGGATACTATCTTTGTGGTTGTTGTCGCGCCAAATACTAAGTATCCTATATTTGATGAGCTATTACAGAATATAAAGTCTCTGAATTTCAGCGAGGTTAGAATCCCTATCAAAAGTACCAAAAATGCCATCTGTTCAGCATTTAACAAGTCACACAAATTAGCTTAAAAATACTGTGCTATGCCCGCCTCCTTATGAAGTAGGGAAATTTGCGCCGAGCTTGTTTAAAATTACTTCACAACAACGTGGGCTAATAAGAAACTCGGGGCTGCCCCAGGCATTTTCTTTCCAAAAAATTTTTGGTTTGACTGAAAGCAATTAAGCCACGCTTCACAAGACATAAATACGAACAACCCACTATGATGAGAACACTTCATGTCCAAACGAAATATGTGAAACACTAGGCGCTGGTAGGATGAGTCCGTTAATTAAAATCTCTTCAACTCAGAACGGTGGGAACCTACAACGACCTTAATAGGTCAATAACAGTAAAACAGTCTCTGACCGCCATGACTGAATGAAAAAGCTCATTAGGTTGAGAAATTAACAAAAGCAGAAGAATTCCTCCTTTGTGATGAGTGCCAAAGAAATTCATTCTACCTGCATATGGATAACAGTTACACAATAAAATGCACGACACAGACAAGCACAAAAACTTCAGTTATGTGTATACACCATAAGAGAATAACAGTCCGGGAAAGAAATTCTTCAGAAAGTTCTTTATTATTCCAAGGAAAAAAAAATCATCCCAATCAAGAAAATAAAATAAAACAAAGCTTATATTAATTACTTATTAAGAAGATAAAGTGGACATCATGACACTTTTGCAACGTTTCCTTGTGTTTTCTATGACAATATCAGTTGTGTTCACTTAAACATGCACCTAAAGAAGTCCAATGGCGTCAATGGCATTAGAAAGGAAGATGCTGAGGAGTCTTTTAATGATAGAACTTTATTGATGGATGACGGAAGAGGAGGTGATGGGGGGATGGAAAAAGAGAGACAGAGATGATAGGTTTAGGATGATGGGAGAGAATGTGATTGGATTGATCCCCGTTTTCTGTCTCCTCTAAGGATGGAGGCAGCGTGTGTTCTCCAGCTTCTGTATCAACTACTGTCCGGAGAAGGTTCTCTATGCATTGCATTTTTCTTCATGCTATCGAGGTACTCTTGTTGTGAAACGGCCAAAACAGAGGCCAAAATCTCGTCATCCTCCCAATCTGTTAGACCTGCGGTAAATGGGAAAGAGGCCAGTTTAATAGATGGACTCCACCGCTACAGGAGCCAAAGGGACAAAACACTACTATATAAAACAATGTCAGAGTCTTCTACACTGAAAATCTTAAGCCACTTGAGAAACGAGAGTGTGAGAGCAGATAACACATTGACTATAAACTAGGCAGAGTACTAATATCAGCGCAGACCAGAACACCTTAAACATGCATAATCTTTATCTATTTACAACACATTTGCTACATGTTTCTTAACATGAATGTGCAGACACTTTTAATTTATTGTCACAGACACAGTATTATAAATCACCTATATTATACACTGTAAAACATGTAGTCACAGTTGTATTGAAAACATGCATGGTGCACAAACTTAACACTTGAAAGCATGCAAATAGAACATCTGACCGACATGGTTAACAAGGTCCCTTACCAAAGGCAGTGGGTGACATTTCTTGCATGATAGCTCGATAGTCCAGCGCAGGATACAGAGACACCAGCGAAGAGGAAGTGGGTCTGTCTGGTCCAACACATGCCTGGTTGCTGGGTCCTGACAAAACAAGCCGGTTTTGATTCATTAGCAACAGTTCAGTTGATACAGTTCAATCAAACTATTAATGTTCCATTAACATTCAAAGCTGTAAGAGGTTTAGTCTCTCTCTATATATATATAAAAAAAAAATGTGTTAACCTGGGGCACAAGGTGAAGGCGGCTTGGAAATTATGAGGGCAGCTCCAGCCGGGGAGGGTGGCTTAGTGGTTGTATCTGAATGGGATGTGTCAGGGTTCTCTGGAGAGGGAGCAGAGCTACGTTGCCGTGGGGAACGGGCACTCCACTCCTCCAGGCCACTGGAGGCCGCAGCTGTGGCCGAGCTACAGGTGGCACTGGCCTTCCGAGGCTATGAGACAGAGACGGCGTCATTGCATAAAGTACTGACTTGCTATTCAGAACGACATTCATCACAATGGAACGTGATGTACCCACCAGCTTGAACACAATGAAACAGAATAATACCTCTTTTTCTCTCCCTACCCTCCATTTCTTTACAGGGACAGTGATGGATTTCCCTTCTTGTACAGTGCTGTCTCTTCAATTAAGTACTTTTACGAAACCACCACTAAAACAATTCAAGGTGCCGCTGATACTTAACAGATAACTATGAAATGTGTGATGGAAAAACAGAAATAATGCACACATGTTCAATATTCAACAGAATGTTTTGCTACACACAAGATGCGTCCTCCAATATTTTAGACACATTTGCATTGTATGTAAACTTAAAATTTCCCATATTAAATGGCCACTTGACCACTCAATTGGCTATAGCCAGATTTATAATTGTAATAAAATTTTCAAAACTGTCCTCTGACTGCCGGTTCATGTTTATAAGCCAAGGACCCATTTATAGGAAAGCCTCTTGTTTCTGTAAACACTCAAGTCAATTCACAGGTGGCTAACGTGAGAGAACACAGACCACAGCTTTTGTCGAGCTGTTACAAGCCACCTATTGTAAATTTTACTTCACAAAGAGAGAATTACAGTTGAGCTTACCGGCAAACTACTTCAGTCTCAAAGGGTTACCTAGAGCATTTTCTGTAAAGGGGTCGACCGCTATTGTGAATAATATGCACTTTGACGAAGAAAGACCATATAATTATAGCGTTAACTGTCAGAATACCGTCATTGGTGATTCAAGGCCCACCAGGGAGGTATTTAATGTTCATAGCTCTGTCTTATCCGAACTGATAATATCCCCAGTCTGTCTGAAAACTCACAAAACCACCATTGTGCTGGATGATACAATTTATGAGACAGATTGCATGAGTCTGCACTAAGATCTCAGTTTAATGCAGAACGCCCTCACTGACTTGAAGCGACTTTGACATGCTATTAAGACAAAGAAACTTGCACGTATTAATGTCAAGGTTCCAAACCTCTTTATAGTAGGTATTAGATATTAGGAATTTAGCTTGTGGATGCTTATGCACATCTAAGTATCTGACGAGATCAAGGTTGTGATTTTGGAAAGCACGCTGAAATTCTCGTAAAGAAAGTCAAGTTCACGTCAGGTTTTTCATTCCGAACTATGTCATTGCATCTCTGTGTCTGCTTGTTAAAGGATTATTCCCATCTGCTTTGATGTCACCATAATAACTGCTTGCCTTGATATATGTAGGATAGAACATCAGTACATATCCATTCATAGGGCTATCCTTCTGTCCTAACATACCACCAGAAGATACTGAAAGGCAACAGTATTGTCATGGCCCTTGGTTCCAGAAATGAGTTGGAAGTTAGTCTGACCCATGTCAATCTCATCTCCTTGACTGATTTTCAACAAAAGATCCCAGATATCCAAACCATTAATAGTATCAGTTTTAAAATTTTAAATCTCACGTCAAGCTGGCTGCTAATATATATACTGGAGTCAGTGTGTTTGTCTGAGACTTCTGCTTGACCTCTGTACATACTTGTGCTTTTCTTGATTGCGTTCAGTTTTTTTTTTTTAACGAGTTCCTTTTAAACGAGCTGCCATTTTGGCTGGTTCTAATTGGTAAAAGAGATTTTTGTCTCACTGGGATTCGCCGGGTAAGAGAGAGGTTAAATGACAAAAATGAATAAATGAATTAAAAAAAAAAAAAAACAGGCTCGGGGAGACTGACGCGTAACTCTGCGCCTCCTCACCTGCCGTGCCTGTTTCTCTTGGTCCTGAAGCCACTGCAGGTAAGACTCCCTGGCCACCTGCTCCTCAATCGCCTCATTGGTGGCCTCCCAGTCTGTAGCCCTCTTCTTATCCTCAAGCATTTGTTGCTCAATCCAGGACTCCTCTGATGTTTTAATGGCATTCTTCATAAGTAACTGGTCTGCATACTGCTGGGAGAGAGAGAAAAGGTAACATGTGGCTATGATACACAAAACGTAAGAAACACGCTAACGGGTGAAAAGGCTTTTCCTCCAGGGTAAGCTTGAGTCCGCCTCCTTGGGCGAAATTCCAGAAAGTTCTTTTTCTTTTTTAAGAGCTTTCTTTTTTAAGACCCTGACATTTAGCAGTCAGGAAAAATGCAAATAACCTAGGTGAGCCCAAATTCCAAAGACCATCCATAGTATCTGACGCCCTTTAGGTAAGAGCGTATTTTTCTGCCATCCCCCATTAGGAATGAACGTAAACGGCAGAACAGGAATAAAGGAAAACACAGCGCGAACACGGAAAGCCTTGCTCCCTCTTTCTTGTTTGTTTGGTTTTGGGTTTTTTTTGTATTTTTTTAACGTGGGAAAGTCTTCCATACAACGCTGCACGTCCACGGTGCGTGCGCAGAGTGACCACAGAGTCTGTGCATCTTGCAGGCCTCTTTTTCTGTTCTCCAATCTGCCAAAACAGGCCATTAAACACTGCTGACTGACCTCGACACAGAGCAGGAAACAGCTGTTCTGACAAGGGACACCTCCTGAGCTCTAACTGACAAGATCTGTTGTGTTTCTCAAGCACACACAGAGTGGTACCTTAGATACCATTTCACTGCTGCCCTTTTTATCAGTCACTACATGACCGAAGCTGGGTGTTCAATGCACTCTACTGAGCCATGCTTTGCTATTGGGCAAGCTGTGAAAGGACTGTGGTTTCCTTCCTTAAACAGTAGCTCCAAGAGAAATTTGCATTGGAGATAAGGACTTTATCCAGAATTGTTTGACATGACCTGTGACATCTGTGAGAGAGATTATGAAATCATGTATTTTCTCTGCCGCGGCATTGCAGTGAATTGACTGCCGCTACGATTCGGTTTGGAATGACTGCCGACCAACCCAGGCAGTAGTAAAAGAAACTTCACCCCCCAATCTACCATTGTGTGAAGTGACCAGCTGGGATACTCCACCAGTAAAGGTGGGGGGGGGGGGGGGGGGGGGGGGGTGATTTTCCTGGTTGGTCAGATTAGAGCGGAGGGGTGTGCTGATGCTTTGTAATTATTGGAAGTCATTTGCTGTATATGCTGCTTTGCCTGTGGACCATTACAATGTTGTCATTAAGCATCTGGAGCATAAACAAGACAGTGCACTGCTAATACATTCCTCTGCAGACACAGGGACTTGTGGAATGTTTCCCCTGTCTGTGCAAGGAGCCCAAGCCCTTTGATGTGTGTGTTCTGGAAGTGGGACACTTGCCATAATTGTTGTGTCTTAGGGGGCTTTGATGAGTCAAGGAGTGTTACAAAATTTGGGCCTTTCTGACAAGCAAACACTGACCGACTATGAATCAACCAGTTAATAAGAGCATTTTCAAAACTGCAATTAAGTATAGGTTTACACCACTTTGACTGTTTACACCACAGTCCTGGTGGGAATGGGCAAGTTCTAAATTGTTGCTCTGATCGAATGGCGTGACTAACTCGAATGACTTCATCAGTCTCAGAGAAAAGAAAGATTTTATGTCTAAAACATCTAAAGCAAGCACAAAAAAGCATGCAGACACCAACGATGTATTTGAAAGTAGCAGTTCAATAACAGCTTAATCGAGGCAATCGCAACCACTTCCAGGCACCGTTAAGATTCAGTTCAGTGAAAAAAAAAAACTTTATCACCAGTTGATACTAGTAGAGAGTACCACTTGAAAAAAATAAAATTTACACTTAATATGTTATTCACCAATTTGTTCATGCATGACTAGCATCAACATTCCGTTAAGACTAATGCCCTCAGCTTCTCCATCTGTTACAGGTGCACGGCGCTGCAAACGCAACTGCCAATAAAAATATTGCAAGTTAAGTAAAACACGATCAAAACATGAATTCACAAGCTGTTTGGAGTACTCAGTTTAATTAATCGTTCATCCCCATCCCCATGTCCTGGTCAAAGATTCTGTTACATTCTGCGTTTAAACTTGTGTAACTTAGAAATCCGGCGTGATGGACGCACATAGGTCAGGAACACCAAAAGGCGGTAACCTCGTCGAGACCCGCTGGAACAAATACTACTCGCAATGCACGTAGAAGAAATCTCTCTGTTGAAATACCACTAAATTGCAAGATCTGCTTGTCTCCAGGGGGTTAACAGGCAGAGAGTGGACAATGTGCTGGAGTACACATAGGCAGCATTGACACTTAAGTGCTTTAAATCAATCAGACTGACAGAGGCCAATGGGGTCGAATGGGGCCAATTCACACAGAGTAACCTACAGCAATAATAAACAGCAGCCGTGCTCTAATTAAAACAGCACAAACTGACATGCTCAGATTTGACATTTGAGACGTCAAAACACAAAATAAAACTGAACGACATATATGTTACAAGACAGACCAAATGAGTTTAGGAGGCTTTATGTTCATCCAAATTCTGACTAAGAAAAAGTAGGATCTGAAGTCTACAGTAATTTTAAAAACACTCAGAGATAAGACGCAGCATGTTTATGAATTGGTACGGAATAGGTTTTGGTGGTTATTCAGTTGAAATTCTATCCAATGTCACCATATACCACAAGATCATACCCACCCCCGGTTTAAAGGCGGGAAGTCCAAGCCCAACTCCAATGGTGGCTTTGTTGGGGTTCACCACAGAGTTATAGTGAATATTTCGATGATAACTAACTCTGATTGGTTCATCGTTGTTCTGGTGGATCCCATGGAAGGTATTGATTGGTTCTGAAAGAGGACCAAAAATTTAAACTCTATGAATACACCATAAGAAGGAAGTTTTTTTTTTTAGCTAAAAGACTTGAAGATAACATGTGGAGGAAGTATTTCTTAAAATAAAGAATCAACATAAAATAAAAACACTTAATCTCTAAGTTGGTTTAGGACTCCAAGACGACCAAAACTCCTCCTTAAATAGGACAGCAACCTGTAACGTTCCTACCACTATGCTCTTAATAATTCATTAATCTAGCCCCTGCATAACAAATGAATACTTTTATTTTTATCAGCCTACAGATCATTTCCATCTTTTATTCATCTCTGAATCATTCAACTTTTCACTTTCACTAACAACTTTTTGACTGACCACATCTGCCTCTGAAAATGAAAGTATGTTTTGAAGGGGTCTCATTTTCTCACCTGTGCTATACTGATAAACCTCAACTGGTCGATTATACATTTCTGCCATTGCCTGCATCTCAATGTGGTTCCCATGGCAATTGTTTTTTCTTTTCCTGTTGATGTATGTAGTGAAGTCCTCTGTCACGTAATTGGAAAAGTAATCTGCATTTTTCATCTGTAATTAAATACATGACAAAAAAAAACGATTTTGTTGGATATATCATGGGATTTTTTTTTTGGCACTGTCAGTAATTCACAATTGGAGATGAGTTGAAAACTTACTAAGTAATCCATGCAGTGTTTACGAACAACTTCATGCATGTCTTGGTCTCCGTACACCTGATCAGCTGTAAACAGAGACAAAAAGTACAGATTTCTGTAAATTCTGTAAAAAAAAAAAAAAAAATGAATGAATGAATTAAAAAGAGTACATTTTTAAGACTGCCAACTACATTAAAGCAATGCAGTTGAATGTTAAACCAGCGTTAAACTGGACCAGAAGGCTCCAAACATATACACACAGTCAGGCACATGCAACAGTGAATGATTCATAACCTGCAAACAATTTAAGGTTAAATTCATACTCAATTAAATGAGCAACTCTGACTCTAATTACACTGAAACTTTAATCCTTTAGCAGTACGCAAAGCTTATATAGATTTGGACTTGTTTACTATTAGAACTGTTTTATTTTTTTTAATATAACATCAATTTACAATTAAAATAAGGACAAAACACAGCTATTTAGGGTGCACAACAACGCTTAAAGTAAGAGGCCTTTTATCTGACGAAACTTTTGACATGCACGGCCGCACCGAGCGTTGGGGTGAGAAAAGTTTTTTTGGCGGGCTTCATCTGTGTCTCACTGGCTGTTTATGCAGCACTGTTGAGTCAGAATGGCAGATGTAAACAAAGGCGTGTAGCCTCTTCTCCGCAGTCGCAACACCTTTTCCTCCTCAAAGCCGCGGTATATGCAAATGAGCTCAAGCCTCAAAGCCCATTCCAGCAAGTCACATGACCTCAGCCCGCAATGATTCTGAGAATCTCTTAGTCAATTTCCTCTTTCGCAGCAGCAGCAGCAGCAGCAGCAACCTGCTTTTCTTATGAAACATACGAAAGTCGTATGGAAGATATATAGCCCGGTTGACTAAAAAGGTTATAACGCCAGCATGACTGTTCAAACAGTGAAGCGCCTTAAAGCTTCGCTTTCATCTCACAGCTCATGCGTAGATCAAATTTTTTTTTTCCACTATCTACTCATAAGAAAAGAAACAAGAAGGTGCATAAAACTATTCGCTTTATACATTTTCAACCGACGTACGTAAGCAGCAGGTCAGGGCGTGCATGTAGGGGAATACCCTGATTTGCTATCCCCCGAAACCCTTTTTAAAAATCGACTGGATAACTTATTTAATTTGATTGGGATACTGAATGTGCGCCCGAAGAAAAACGTTTCCAAGTTGCCACGGACTTACTGAAATGAAAAACTCAGAGGCTGTTGTGTTTTTGATGTGCAAGGGCGTTGACATTGTCTGGCAGGCCCTAGTTGTCTTTATGAATCTACCATATGCTTGACTGCATGGCTGTGTCTTTAATCCTAGATGATGTTTAATAAGACAAGCTCAAACAAACACAAAAGCAAAAAAAATGTGAAGTGATAAGAAGTTGGATGCATCACTGTTAAGTGAATAAAGGGTACATCAAAAAAAAAAAAAAAAAAAAGTGTTAGAAACAGCCTGATCCATCAAGGTGAACAGACACAGAAGATTATGCACACGCATCCATATTTATCTGCTGTTCAAAAATAATAAAACAAAATACAAGAAACTAAGTACTATTGTAATCGACCAGACGAAGAGAATCACAGCAGGGTGGTTAAAGTGTTGGAACTTTTTGACTGGTTTCTGTTCCCAGTTTGTTCTGGTGGGCAGCCTGGTGATGAAATTTCAGTATCTTTTTCCAGTTCACATGGTTTCCATTAATGAGGCTAAAGTTGGCATGGCTGCTCACACCCGAGGCTGTGTTGGTATGACTCTGAGTTGGATCCGTGGGTGAGCGAGACAGGGATTCCCCCCTCACCTATTTGCATTAATCTGACTCATCCGTCATAATAACAGTCCCATGTTAGTTTTCTTTCCATATTTCAACAGACATTTGCATAACATACGAAGGGTTGGCCTGGACCGACATGAAGTTGACTAATGCGTGTGCTGCTATCATTGCACATTGTCAGTCATCAACATCAACAGGATGTGTGAAGGATTTTTCCCTTTTCAGGTAAAACAAAAAAAAAGAACAATGTATGGAGGCAGTTTAAGCGCGGAATAAAGTTTTGGGGGTTTTTTTGTTGGCGTTTTTCTTTCGCTTTATCTCATTTGGTTTGAATTAGAATGAGGAGAGAAGAGATTTTTTTTCTGAGTCAGCTAAAAAAAACAAAAAAATAGACCAACTTCTCAATTCTTCAAGGTACAAACACTTTCTGGTTGCAACATAATGCAATTGTGTGTTGGAAGTAGATTATGAAACACTTCCTTCTGACCTGGAAGTCACTAAATGCAAGTGTGCAGAAAAGAGTTAATTTCTAGGTTTCTAAGGTTTGAACACTCTACATCTGTTTGGGACAGAGAATATTATATTTATTTATGTGTCAGATTAGCATGTTTTATTCCTGTTAATCTTTACACTGAAAAAAATTATTCATGCACCTGACAGCAGAGATGTTACAAGAAAGTGTGTTGGAAACATAACTTCCACAACAGCCCAGAAAACATCTCATTTTGGGGGTGTAAACAATTTTGAGTTATTGTTTGTTTAAAAACAAAACAAAACAAAACATTGTGTTACATCTTTGTGTACCCACAGCATTTAACTTATACCGCTTTCGGAAATGATTTCTATGAGGCCTGTTTCAGCACTTAACCTTATATTTTCATGGTACTTCATGTTGTTGTCTTCCATGCACTCTCTTTGAAATATAAAACACATCAGACTCTTGGTAAGCAGCGAAACAGTAACGGTGCAGCGCATTCAAAAGTAACACTGTGACAAAACACACGGTGTCTCCATCTCCAGACACCACAATGGTCAGTTGCACAAATGCCATAAGACAACGGTTCAGTTAGACGGCAGGTCAACCATGGGACTGGGCTCTGAAAGCAGAAGGCCAAATTTATCCAGCTGAGACTACCAAGAAAAGCTGACAGAGGAGATACGCTTCATGAGAAAAGAGAAGAGAGCAGGTCCACAACTTAGCAAAAGCAAAAACCACAAGCGCTCCACCGCCAATGTAGGACGAAGATAGCATCTCGCTGGTAACAAGTAAGCGCATTTCTAAGAAAGGGGCCGAGCTTGCCTTTGCGCTTTAGAAGGGGCGGCAAAGTCGGTGGACCAACCCTTTAAGGTCTGACTGTCCACGATAAAGGTTATCCTCTGTTAACAGCCGGTTGCGTGAGGTCATCACTCAGTGAGGGCATCTATTCTTCTCTGGGTTCCTGGGATCTTGTCCAGATCCTCAGTGACACTAAAAGCACTCATTCAACATAATTGAAGTGACAGGAAACACGTCAGCAGTGAAGGCGCTGGGAGGAATTTTTTTACGTTTGAAAACCCGTAAAAAAGATCTTTTCGGCTCTGTTAGGGAAAGATAAGGTAGAGAGTGACCTTTTTTTTTTGTAAGGTCCTCATCTTTACATGATGACACCATGCTGTGCCATCTGAGTATATACGGAACTCTCCTTTATGTGGATTTCAAAATGATCTCACATATATCTAGATCTATCTATCTTTTTTTTTTTTCAAAGGTCAAAATGAGCAGAGGTCACTTTAGGACAAACAAAAGGGTTCCTGTGACTGAGACTAAGACTAAGACCAGGTCATCTTCACCTTAATCTGCTTCCAACAAACATTTAACGCAAACAAATAAATCGATAGCACCCGTTGGTCCCACAAGCGTTTAACTGGTCATTATCCCATTCAACCTCTCAATTCGACGGTCACAGCGACCTGATGTGCTATGCTATGGGTTAGATTCTGGGCCAAAGGTCAGCAAATTCATGGTAGTTTGCTCTCTCAGCCTCCACCTGGAAGAAACTGCTTCTTGAAAAGTGATTATCCGTTAAAATACGTTTTACCCAAATTAGTAAAAACTCATTATAAATCGGGATGAATTGGATCGAAAGACCTCATTTGATTATTTTATTTGTTTGTGTAGTTTAAAACTCATTGGTCCAGTGACCTCCAAATGTAGGTAAAAAAAAAAAAAAAAATGTACTCAACTCATTTCATTTTTTTTCCCAATGCATTGCAATATCTGTGACATCTGACAGCCAGACAGCAGTTAGAGGACTGAGAAAATTGAGAAAGTTCACCATTTCCTTGGGATTTCACAGACGGACCCAGGCAACAATGTCTATTCATTCACACCCTGTGCACGTGACTATATTGCAGCAGTCCTTACACAAGACATTTTCCAAAGCTGTGATGTGGACAAGAATGTCTCCAGTTGATTACCTGATTTGACTGAATGAACATTGACTGTCACTGGACACTTCGGTTGTATTTACACTTTCAAATAGTCATTAGATGCCAGACAATCTGAAAGATTTAAAAAAAAAAAAATGGAGTTTAAAAAAAAAGTAAGTTTTTATACTGTAGTAATGTTAGCATGATGATGACCCCTATTTCTGGTTAAAAGGTCACACCCCTTATTTCATAAGCTTGTCTTTTTCTTTAGTGTAATGGAGAAAGGGATCTCCACATTTTCCCAATAGCACATGTCTGTGAGACTGGAAAGGTCAAAACCATTTTTAACACAGACAAATGGGAAATACACAGCCTTTTACAATAACTAGACCAAAGGGTACAGACAATCCTATCACAATCATATCAGATACTGGAATCACACGGTACGATTTCACAACGTTGTTTTTTAGGGCAAGTCACCGGGAACCAGAGACAGCATTGTCTTTACCGACACGTCAGTTATTTCAGCTTATAACAATTAACAATGCTCAAAGTGTTTCCGCGCGCTGACAATTTCTACTGTTGCAAACACATAATTGTTTCGCTGGATTCTCTCACATTATGCTTACAACAGTTTCCTCAATATTTAAAACTGAAACAGATCTTGGCTCTCAAAAAGTAGTGGCATACGGACTGGGATGTTAGGAAACTGGTTGTTTTTCCCGTATAGGAAATAAATCAATAAAACGAGAAGAGTATGTGGACTGCCATGACACCTCCTGACTCCAGCTTGGCTTCAAACTTTGGTCGTGTGTTTGTGTAAAGCCACATTGCACGATGCCCTAAAGCAAAGCAGTTCAAATGTGCTGGACACGTCAAAAGAAAAAAAAAAAGGGAGAACAGATAGCAGCAAGGTGGACCCAGTGTTTGCTGAGTCACCGTGGAGACATAATTCGGAGAGGCTCTCGCATACTCGCCTAAGCATTTTGTCAACCGGTATATTCCAGAAAGTTCCGGAGCCAGAACAAGATTAATGCTTATTTGACAGTGTCTTAAAAAGAAAAACAACCACTGATAACAAAAAGGCTCTAAATGTACTTTTTTTATTTATTTATTTTTTTGATGATGATGATGATGACGACGATGATGTTCCCAGATGTTCAAATCAGTGACACTTTCAATAATACCAAAAATGAAAGAGTCATACGAAACTTTCAAAGAGAAAAATTTCTGTTTCAAACCGTTCAGTGCCATTGAAGCAAGTTACAGACAAGTGAGACACATCATAAAAAAAAAAATATCCCTTAGAAACCCTTCAAATCAACTTGTACTAATACTTTTGCTGATAAGGAGACACCTGATACATAGTAAGATTCAACTATCTAACTTCTTCCTCAGTCAGCTGACAGTGGAATTTCAACCATAGGTACGATTACCACCTGAAAATAAAATAACTGCAAGATCACACTAGATCGTGGTATTGATTAAATCATAAACAATCCTACACATGAGAAACTTTTTTTTTTTTTGGGCAATTTGGCAATTTCTTCATCAGCCCACAGCAATGGGGAAACTGGACCAAATCCAGAGGCAGAGACACAAAGACACCAACATCGGAATGCGTTGTGCGTATGACAAAAATTCTTCAGGACAGGTTTACAGTCTTTAGTTTTTATGCATGTTTTGCACACACAGGTTTGTCTTGCTTCTAGCGTCGCTGCCTTTCGGCTTAAATTCTCATCAGTGGCAACCTGTCACATTCCATAGACAATATCACTCATACCTGTGCCAACAAGTCATCTCAGATCAAAACGTACAAAGAGAATAAGCTTTAATTCCCACCCAGGAATGTCATTCTTTTTCCCATTTAGAGTTGACAGAAGCCAGGCCTACCGTGCGCATTAACATTTTGGGTTGAGCATTGCTAAAGCAGTAGCCAGTAGGATTCTTCCTCGATTACTGGTCTTGTAAAATGATGTTTATGGACATTTATTCACTTTATTGATCACACACCTTTATTGCATCTGACCCATCCTATACACATTAGGAGCAATGAACACACACACACTAAACGCCTCTAGCGGGAGCTAGGAGCAGGGACCAACTCCAGTCCTTTTCTGCACGTGTCTTTGAAGTAAACTGTTTTGTGGGAGGAAACCGGAGCGCCCAGCGGAAATCCACGCAAACACAGGGAGAACACGCAAACTCCACACAGAAAGGACCCGAGACGGCCGAGATTCGAACCCACCTTCCTGCTGCGAGGCAACAGTGCTAACCACTGAGCCACCGTGTTGCTTCCAACTCTCTCTCGGAAGCGCTGCCATACTGAGCCGCGGCGCGGAGCAGCCGGAGCGTGCCCCTCTGGCGTTCCCTTGTTCTAAAAATGCGTTTCATAAGAAGTTCTCTGATAGAGAACGTATCAGATATTAAACTGATGACAACAGATACTACACAGCGACAGAGTCAAAGGTTTATCTCACAGAATGGGTGACAGTTCAGTGTGACGGACCAAACAAAGATACTATTCATCGGTGCTGAGGTCGGATGTTATTGTCACACTGTATTCAGAATAAACTTGCCTGGAAATAGCCCTAGAGAAGTGCAAGGTTGGCAGTGGTAGTTCTAACTAAGTGACCATTCTATTACTAGAGAAGGGGCATTCAACGGGAACCAAACACAAACAAAGCTCTTTTTTTCTTCACTTGGGTTCCTCATTAAATTTAAAAAAGTGGATTTGTGTTCCGCAGCCATAATCTTTGACATAAAAAAACGTCTCAAAAACTTATGCTTAAATATATGAAGGAAAGTTTACTGTTGCTACAAAAGACTAACAGTGAGTGCTTCATCTCTGACTTCCACCCATCTGTGCCTAGCAAGCATTTGACTCAACCTGGATATGTGGAATGCAGTCTTTTTGCATACAGTCAACGTCTGGAAACCTATTTCTATGTCAATTTATTGTTTTGTGGAGCCGGACCGGGAAACTGATTTAAAGTTTGCTTAACTGCCTGGGTCAGGGTGTCCAAGTTCTCCCAAAGCAAGTGTACACAACGTTAGGGCAGTCACAGTAAAAATGAAGAGAGAGAGAGAGAGAGAGAGAGAGAAAGAAAGAGGTCAGGAAATGTTAAGGTCAAAACTGTGGTTCTGAAAGTGAGAGAGAATGTGCCTGGAGCTAAGGGAGTGCTCGAACACCTGACACCATTTCCCACATATCAAAAGCAGAAGTTCTGTCGTAACAGAATCACACACCACCCTGCAATTCGTGAAATTTGGTTACAAAAAGATACCGAAGGTCCCACAACCTTTGTGAATATGGAAGGTATCCATGTAGGTGTGAATACTATATTCCCATACCATCCAAGCCTAAAAATATTATGACAAGTCAGCTTCTAATAAAAAAAAAAAAAAAAACACAAAACCCTTTGACTTTCATTTGTCTTACCGACAGGCTAAAGGGTTTCTGATCAACACTGAAATCCCCCTGAAACCGCAAGCCCCTCTGAAAACTGAAAAAAAAAAAAAAAAAAAAAACACGAAACCAAGGAGAGTTTCCTGAATACTCTGTAGTGAAAACCAGGTGTGTGTGTGTGTGTGTGTGTGTGTGTGTGTATGCGTGAGGGACTGAGCGTGTCTGTAAGTGCGTGTGTCTGTGTAGGTTTTAAATGAGTCAGCGACCATTTTCGGTAAAAAAAAAAAAAAGAAAAAAGACCCTATAGCCCAGGCTTCAGAGAAACGCAGCCGTACAGTGACCTTAAAGGCTCGCATTGTGGTCGTAGTTGTGCATAGCCTCATTACCCATGACTGGTCCACATTACCTTATTCTGACAGCTGATAAGAATGCATTAACCACACTTTTCACAGTTATTTCACCAACAAGACGTCCAGACACACACGGACTGAGAATGCACCATAAGCATGAACAACCTTCCAAATGCAAACTTGAATTAAAAAATGTGAATATGCAAAAAAAAAAAAAAAAAAAAAAAGTCACAATACTACAATATTTTAAAACACTCTCACAATTACTTGAATGATCATCAGTAATGGGCCTTGCTGAGGCAGTACAGGCAGATGAGAAATCCAAGGTTACATAACAGTTTTAGAAAAGTCATTCAGAGTTCAGGGGTACATGTACATATGTGTAATCTGTCATTTTTGTCACTTTTCTCCGGCTTTCGAGCAGCATAAAGGATTACTAGGAAAACTCAGGAAAAGAGAAGGAAATTCAGATAACTCACAGGTAACACATAGCTTTTAGAGATGGAGGTCAGCCTAAATTAACTGTCGTTAATAAGCTCGATCTGTTGTCTTTAACACACGAGACAACAGAGCCTATAGCTAGGCGTTGCTTCAGCACTCTAAGAAAGATTATGAATACTATAACTGTATTAAACTGACAAATGGTTAATCCTCTCCAGCTTTTACAATGTGTTCCGATACTTCTTACCACATGACATTTTGTTTTTTAGGACATTTGTAATCAAGATGTGCTAAGTTACAGATTTCGAGGTAGGTGAAAGCAGTGGGCTCATCTCCAGTACTGAGCTTATATAACGAGGTTCTTGGTTGACTCTTTTGATTGTTTGGAGAAGGGTTGATTTCACACCTGCAGTGCAGAGACTGTGTGGCCAGGTGTCCCAGAGGGAATTCTTTCATGTAGGTCAGAGTAACTGCAGCTCTGGCTAATATTCACACAGCAAAACAATAACTCCCAAACAGAACATAGCCTACCACACTTGTGAGAACTGAGGGAGAGACCAAAAAAAAAAAAAAAGAAAGAAAACGACACGCACAAACCTCAACTTAACTGCAACAGGACAGAGAAGCACTGCCCCCCACAGGAGACCTTAAGTCTTAACTGTTGTTAAAAGAAAGTTTTGAACATTTATCATTTGGATGAAACAGCATCTATAAGACTAATGCTGGTGTTTTTTTCCTATATCTACATGTATGATCACATGAAATATTTATTCATTCAGCTAATGTGACCCAACAGATTTACAGGTTTAAAGGTCAGAGCTCTAGGTCCATCATGAGGTTCAAAGCCCTGGTCACAATGACTTTGAAATGAAAGAGAAGACCCTTAAGCAACTAGTGTCCAGCAAAAGGCCAATTTCTTCCTGTTACACTCAGGAAATAAAACCCACAGTCCAGCACCTCCCTGATCTCTAACTGCCGCTTTTAATTTTTGAGAACAAAAGGCCATTTAGACTTAATAGTAAAACAACTGCCTAGATTCAACAATGCAAACATAGCTGTTTCTTGTGGTGGAAAAGGCATTTTATAGTACTCCCATTTACTGCAGAACCAGAAAACTGAAGGACAGTGCCTTTTACAAGAATATGAGATCATTTTCCCTTAATTCAGTTCATTAATAACATTAGTAATAACCTGCTACATAAGGAAATTAGGCATTCTTGATTAACACTGGAGAATCACATTCTTATTTAATGAATGATAATTAAACACAACAGCTGACAAAATTCAACAGCTGAAAATGACACTGGAATCTCTGACTAAGAGGAAGACAAAATTTCTGATCAAGAAGTTTCAAGTAGTGAAATGATTTCCTTTTAGTGCTTTGACGAAAATGCATTTCTACATATCTGTATGAGCAGCGCCCCCTTGTGTAAACCTGTGGTAACTGTTGACTATTTTACCAAATGGATGAGTTTTGTGAAGGTGGAATCACACAAATAAAAAACATTATTTTAAAACTCGTAACAGTGAATAAGAAAGGACATATATAATAGTAAACATTCATCACAATCTCAAGTTATAACTCATCCACTTCCATTCTGTATTTGAGCAGTAAACACCAGGGCTGGGGTCATTTCTACACTAAATGACAACTGGCAGTTAATTTGAATTAAATTTGTAGTATTTGAACTGACCATTGACACTTGTCATTAGGACACAATATTAAAATTACAGGAAAAATCATTTAATTCAATGATATTCATGAAATTCAACAACAGTGAGAGGTATTACTTACAATTACTTAAAATATAAATTATTTAAAAAAAAATAATGTAAAATACATCACATTTAATTCAGTATGACAAAAACTAGATAGTACCGCCATTGTGTGTGACAAATTCTAAACTCAGAGAATGTTTCCACATATTACAAAAAAACAAAAATTAAATCAACATATACTTAATGCAACATGTTAAAAAAAAAGTTGCATGAAACAAGGTTAATTTTCTTCTCTTTTTCGGTTTAGTTTAATATACTTCAAAACCACACTCTGGTGTTAAAATATTTTTATGTGAATTATTTAGTTTGTATTTAAGGCGTTACTTTCTAGAAGTGGTTCTAGAGGCCATTTTTTTCAAAACGCGGTGTTTGCATTTTCTCGCCACAGAGTGGAATTGCGTTCAGTTTCACGGTTCAGTTCCGCTTTCTTCAAGTTCAGTTCAACTCCATTTCATTACCTCAATGTTTTTTTTTTCCTGGTCAAATTCCAATTATGTGTTTTACAAGAAATTTCATTCAATGTTAATTTTAGGATTTAACCCAAATTCTGGAACAAACTTAGTTCAGTGGAAAACAGTAAATGACATACAGAGGGCAATGCTACGTCCACCTACC
Source organism: Chanos chanos (assembly GCF_902362185.1). Classification (NCBI taxonomy): domain Eukaryota; kingdom Metazoa; phylum Chordata; class Actinopteri; order Gonorynchiformes; family Chanidae; genus Chanos; species Chanos chanos. Next base: position 10,117,817 of record NC_044503.1, on the reverse strand, counting down.
GACAGCTCTGAAGAGGCAGGCGCCGTCTTCCTTCATTTTTTTGATGACAAATCCTTTCTTTTCCCTGAGTGCCTTCTCAAACCAGTGCTCCTGCTGCAAGAAGACAAAAAATTCAAAATGAGAAGCCTCGAGACTTAATACTTAATGTTCTGATATCAAACATCTTGAGATTCAGTTGCTGATAAGTGCGTTTCCTGAGATGTGCTACCTTCCTGATGAGAGGGCCAAAGACAAAATTGACTAAAGGTTTCGTCTCTCATTCGCTTGTGTGCTTTGTATCACTTTACGTCCTTTAATCAATATATATATAAAAAAAAAAAAACATTAGGCGCTAACCACTCCAGTAAGAGGAAAACAGGATTAAATCTTGATCTCTGCAATCAACTGTTATGTTCGGGAAAGAAAATTTGTATGGCCTTATGCATCTAAAATAACAGTAACTGATGAGAAGTTTGTTTTGGACACCACAAATGCAAACTGCTCCCAGGAACCCCATCGGGACCAGTGCAAAGTACAGGAATGTCAAAAACACAAGCAAATAAAATGTAATATGTTTCTTTTTTTAGCATGTTAAAAGAACAGATTCAGAGAAAAAAACTGTCATGATGGATACAGTATGACCAAATTTTAAACCACACAGACACCAACATAGCACTCATTATGACACAGAACTGTCATTATGTCGCATCATAAAGTTGAGTGCGTGACTGTCTTTGATACAGGCCTATTTCACTGTTTGTGCCTGCATCTCAAAAATGACTGTGCATTTGTTTTGCTGTCATTTATTATAGCTTTACCATCACAGTAGAAATAGAATGTTTATTTGAGCAAGGCAGCTTGCTAAGTAAAGTTACAGAAAAGAAGACCAGAAAAGTGTCATGAGCATTCGCAAGTCGACACTGTACTCTCATTTCACTCAGTCATATAAACCAATGAACCAACCAACCAAATAACACATATTATAACCAAACAATTTATCATGAAAGTGTTTAAACTTCGTTCTCTCTGTGCTTCAGAGTGAACACTACAACACACAGAATTCTTACTCCTTTGGTTATAGTCTATAGTTAACTAGGTCATTAGCAGCATATTCTTGGATAGATGGTTTATCAGTGTAGTCTGTTACGGTGGAGTCGCTCCTAAAAATGGACTGTGTTTGAGGTGAACTATTTGGTTTTCAGGGGGGGAAAAAAGGGATTGTTTTCAAGCATTTCCTTTTCAGTGGATTATTCAGAAAAGGTATGTTAAGAATATACATGGGCTGCAACCAAGAACGCTTTAGTTATGAAAGCTATGATTAAAAAAAGGGAAAAATGTCAAAACGTGTTTCATAAATTTGATGCAATAGCCTACTCCATGAAATTTATACGCATGTATTTCTGAAAAGCCGATAAGTACTGCATACCACAGAGAACCAAGATCCAAGATATTTTTCAGTTTTCAAATGGATCTCGAAAAATTCAGACTCGAGGAGAAATTACAAGATATTCAGAAAATTATTTTTTATACTTATAGAGATCAACCAAAACCAAGTACTGGGTAAAACAGACTGAAATAGTCCTCAAAGACAAAAAGATTCATTAGATTAGAAATGCAGAAAGTGTAAGTACCAGGTTCTGTCATTTGAGTAGATAGATAGTGGGAGCACCAAGGAAATGGAAAGCATATATTTAATGGATTGGTTTAATCCAGGAAATCGGTTACCATAAAGAGGACATGTCACACAGATGTCACATACTTAACTTGAATCAGGTTGGAACCAAGTGGATGAGATGTTAATATAGGCTTTGTCATTTTAGCATCGTTACCTGTTCAACTGTTGCTGGGTCCATTGATTGTAGCCTGGAAGCATTCTCGTATTCGTCTTCACTATTGTAACCAGCCCCTTCTTCAGAATCTGGGCTTGGACCCACTCCACCACTCCCGGACACGCCGGGCGTCCCACCACCGGCTACTCCACCGGAGCAAGTTGTTTGTCGCCGCCTCTTGCTGAGGCCAGGTCCTGAACAACAACTTCCAATGCTACCACCACAGCCAACACTACCTGACAGCTCTCCGCGTCCTCCTGACACGCAGGCAATTCCACCGATTCCAGTTCCATCTCCCGGACCGACAGGGGACACGGATCCTACGGGTGGAGGGGAGGCCTGTTGCGGCCGGGTGCTTGATTCATTCCGTCTGTCCTCTCTTGACGAAGGAGGAGCGGCTTGATATGACCAAGGCGGCGGCGAAGCTCTAGGCCTCGCACCTGTCCGTACCGCATGTGTGTGTTGGTGAGGATCGGAACCGGCGCGTCTATCCGATTCGTCGGAGTGGTCTGAAACACCGACAGTTGAGTTCGGTTTCTTCTTCGGAAGAATCGTCATGGTGTCTATTTAGGGAGGGGGTCAGGGGTGACGATTCCTCCTTTTCAGTTCAAAGAATAGTATGCGTGTGCAAAGGCTCGGGTCGTGAGTGTACTTACTTACAACACTCGGACTTAATCAAGTTTCCTCCAAAATTGTTATGGTTCCCTTTAGGCAATGAGAGCTAGCTAATGCTTAGAGAACAAAAACAACCGTCAACCTCCTCCCGTCCCCCAGCTCTCCAGTTTTCACAAAACATCAACACAGAGGTGACGAAACAGAAACGTCACTTCCTCTTAAGGTCTTCATTAGAATGTTGACATGGTCGAGTGTTATATTTATGACACGTTAAAGCCTTTGTAATTATCGTCTATGGCACTAGCATAATACACAAGTAGTGTTGAAAATGATTCAGTTAAAGCTAAAGGTATGCTGTCCGTTACATCACCGAGGAACAGTTGCGCATAAACCAAAAACGACACAGTGAGCTTCCTCGTAATATTTTTCCATTACTTGTCAAATACACACTTCCACCCTATGAACACTTCTACGTGGGATTGGATGGACAAAATAATGAATATTTGTCTCGAAATAGAATTGGAGATATGTGCTTGAAGTCATACTTCTGTTCATGTAACATATCTGTGATACGCTTGGACCTTCTTGTCTTTCCCTAAAGACGGGACTGTCTTATACTGTAGGGCACACCTGATCTAAAACTTGCGTTATATTCCTCAGCCGGTTGTTAGATATTCTCACGGGGATGAAAATGAGTTTAGTGACTCATATGATATGGATACTCATACATTAATTTATCCACCATCACTACAAGGCTGCTCCATAAGCCCCAACTTCTCCAGTTATTTCCTCCAGTTATTGTGGTGGTATTTTACCTAGGACTGGAGGACTTGAAAGGTCTGTGTGTATGTGTGTGTGTATGTATATCTTATGTTTTAGTGTATGTTTTAGCTAATGTGCAATGATACAATTTCTTTTTCTAAAAGCACTTAAGATGGAAATGAGCATTTAAAGACCACAGGTAAAAAGTCCATGAACTAGAAACAGGTGAATGTGAACTGTGAATGCTGTATAGAGTCGTGTTACAGTATTTCCTATAGTTTAGTGATCTGTAATTGTACAAACGACTAATTAACCTGGAAGTCCTAAGAGTTATCTATGATTATCATTGACCTCATTGTTCTTAATGTTAACCACACTACAAGGCACAGACAGCACTTGTGATTGGTTCTACTTCTATTACATTTAGGAAGAGGACACAAGAATCTTAAAACTGAGAATAGCACATCTGGTGACACAGAAACACAGAAAAGCACATATAATATGTACTATGAACAGTTGAAATCACAAAATGTTTTCAGTGAATAAAGTTTCATTTTTTATTTTCAGAAATGTAGAGTATTAGTGCAGGGTTTTAATGCAGATCTGAGGGCAATAGTCCTGGCTGTTCATGCAGATCTGAGGCCATTAGTCTTGGCTCTTCATGCAGATCTGAGGGCATTAGTCCTGGTTGTTCATCCAGATCTGAGGGCATTAGTCTTGGCCCTTCATGCAGATCTGAGGGCATTAGTCCTGGTTGTTCATCCAGATCTGAGGGCATTAGTCTTGGCCCTTCATGCAGATCTGAGGCCATTAGTCCTGACTGTTCATGCAAATCTGAGGGCATTAGTCCTGGCTCTTCATCCAGATCTGAGGGCATTACTCCTGGCTGTTCATCCAGATCTGAGGCCATTAGTCTTGGCCCTTCATGCAGATCTGAGGCCATTAGTCCTGGCTGTTCATCCAGATGTGAGGGCATTAGTCCTGGCTGTTCATCCAGATCTGAGGCCATTGGTCCTGGCTGTTCATCCAGATGGGAGTAGATTGATGCTGGCACTTCAAGCAGATCTGAGGGTATTGGTGCTGGCTCTTCATCCAGATGGTAGAGGATTGATGCTGGCTCTTCATGCAGATGTGAGGGTATTGCTGCTGGCTCTTCATCTAGATGGTAGAGGATTGATGCTGGCTCTTCATGCAGATGTGAGGGCATTAGTGCAGGCTCTTCCTGAGGCACCTGCAAATCCTCCTCACGAGGGAACACTTTTGCGGTTTCTCTTTGCGCTCATATGTGGTGGGCTTACTCTCAGGTGGAGATGCAACATCTTCCTGTGGCACACACTGAATCTGGTTCTTGGCCAGCGTCTTATTGTTCTCCCCGTTTCCCCCTTTGGATGGCTGTTAGTAAGCAAAAGAATGATTTTTCTTATATAGACAGTACAATTACAAATGGTTTTGATAGCTACAGAAACAATGCTAAAATGACAGAGCTAGAGATTAATTAACATGCAAAAATATGCAGTTCTATACTTCATTCTTACCTTTGTTTTGATTTTCAGTCTCGCAATCCTTTCCTTGAGTCTTGCCCAACAGGATTTCTTCTTCCCTTCAGTAGGAGGAGGAACATTTTGGCTTTCTTCCTCCTCCTCCTCCAGTTCATCTTCCCAAATCGGGGGTAAACTTGCCACTCTCTCTTCCGTTTCCGAATCGCTGTCCGTCTCGTACTCCTCTGAGGCCAGATCACACCGCTTAGCCACCTTTTCCAGGACAACGTCCGCTATCTGCTCCGCTGGAAATACTGTGGTGGGAAGGCTGTTGGATTTGAGGTGACGCCTTACCAGTTCCTCCACAATCTTAGCGAGGAGCTCGCGTGGAGTCGGTCGTTTTATTTCGGACTCCAGAAAAGACACAACTGTGTCAGGTTCCCCTCCGTGTGCCACCACTGATACTGCCATTTCACTTTCCAGGGCAAACAGTATCATGTTCTCCATGTCATAAAGGAACTTATGAGCGCTTGCATGGCCAGAAGTGAGGCCACGCATCTTCAATTCACGTCTTTTTAATACAGCATCCACGATCTTAGCGGCATGCTGTTCCAAAGAGGGAGCACCTTCTAGACCAATGGTTGTCTGTCTGACTACCCTCGGACAGACGGACAACACCGTGTCAGAGATTGCACCTGGGATCGGATCAGGCACACTTGAATCCACAGGACCGTCCCCAGCCTCTAATGTTACCTGGGTATGGAAAGGTGTGGACTCAACCAGCTCCTCTAATTCAGACCTTCCACAAAAAACAAAAATTAAATGCAAAGATTCATATTACTACTTCCATTCATATTTCTTTTCTAATTAATATATCTATTTCAGTCTAATTTATTTAACCTGTTTATGAACAATTCTTACGTTTGATGTTTACCCTTAGATAATTAGCATATTCTTTAAACACAGTACACTATGAATGCACAATAAATGCATTATAATGTGGATAGATGAAGAGAGCAACATTTCATTTGAATTTACCTCTCTGCTGAGGCACAGATGGATGGTGGGGTGCCAGGGGTAACCACTCTAGAAGTAAATAAAGAGCTTGGATACACTCCCAAACATCCAGAGATCAACGGAACAATCGTCATCTCGGTGATCTTGCTGGTGACCTTCACGACTTCTACAACCGCCCAGCCAATTTCAACTTTGGTCATCTGCATTGAAAAAAAGAATCAGCAATTAGTCAATTTGCATTCAAACAATAAACGTGATCTACTTTACTCTCAGTCTATCTAAAAACTTCACTGCTAACTAAAGCATCATAATGAATTGTAACGTGTTTAAAGACAGGCTTACTGAAGTCATTGCATTTAGAATTTACTGGAACTTCAGAGCAACTATCACTTACAATTTACATATAAACTTGTTATGAACATGTAAAGAAAACTCGCAAAAAAATATGACAATTGACCAAAATTTGTATCCCCTATGATCAATGACTTTTAAATCGAGTAATATACTAATAGAAAAGCCTACTGGTTGGGGCACCCCCTCTTGGATCACACTCCATTGCCTGCAAGAGAAAAGACCTAGTTAGTAATTACACATAACACAAACACAATAACTACAGTGAATATACACAATACACAAGCCTAATTAATGTGTATAATAACCATATTATAACCATAACAACATTGAATTCCCTCTGACACGGCCAAAGCAACATGAAAGACAGAGAACATACTCAGTAGTCAGGCTGGCCAGGATCTCCAGAAGGACAGGAGATTCTTGCAGAACGCCCAGGAGAGAGGATGCATCCCTACAGATCATCCTTTTCAGTATGGCATTCACTGCTGCTCGCTTACGCCTGATTTCGTGTTTGTACGAGTCTTTTATAAAATCGATCTGCACATCAAAAATAACATTGTAAAGTAAGCACATACATTACAGAACAGAGACTGTGGTTCTAGTAACAGAAACATTTTAAAAGTAGTGTTTACTATTTGGAATAACCTTCAGAATCTTAGTTCTGAGCATTTAAAAATCATAGAACATTACTATATTTTCAACGCTTATTGTAAATGTCAGTATAGGCTCCTACATAATATTCCTCAAAAATGACACAGAAATGTATTTTACCTATCAACTTTTGTGTTTACATACCTTATATGCCCTTCTTCCCTCTAGATAATCAATTTCGATGTCTTTTTGGTAGTCCAAACTCTCAACAGCCATTGGTTGAGACAGAATCTCTTCAATCTGACCGACCTGGCAAACATAGCACAGTAAATCACGTTGATAGATACTTAATCAGAATAATGATAATTAGCAATCAGAACTCAAATATCAAGGCATAATATAATAGTCTTCCTCTGTATATAATCGATAGCACTTACTTGGTTTCCCTCTGACATCTCGGAAGCGTGTAATGGTTCCACAGAAAACTAATTATGAGACCACTCAAACTCAGCTCGGGTTTTGTCAAGAACAAAACTGTACCAAAGACGGCGAGCCACCTTGGATTTATACAATCTTTCGGGTGACGTCACAACAGCGGCCCGTGCTGCAGCCAATGGTGCGTTCCCTCAGAAGTCTCTACAATCTAATTGGTCAAATCGTAAAACATACATTAAAAGCGTTCGTGTATTTCTGAAGTGGAAGAATTTTTGAGTCAGATTTTCAGTCAGAAAAAAATACTAATTTGTTCAAAACGGACTGAAATAGCTTACAAGCTAACCATGTTTCGTCGATTTGGGATCCGTTTTTCAAAAGAGAGTGAAATCAGACAACGTCATCCTTGGAAATTTGAGTATCATTGCTAAGTTACTGTCTTGCCGCTTCGAGTTTGGTGATTGCTCGTTAGCTGATTTCCAAATAACTCAAAACAATGGGAATCCCTTTATGTCATCCAGCATCAACACTTCGACCGTTTTAAGCATATCACTGACGCGACAAAAAGATTCCTCCGATTCTCTTGTCTGAATTTTCTTACTTAACGACTAGTATATACCGTATATACAAGTAACATCAAATTAAAACATGAAGTGCCGTGACTTGACTGTAGCGGGAGCGTTGTTCCGCTATCTGAAGTGTGTGTGTGTGTATATATATATATGTAGATAAAAGCACCACTAATACTGTGTCTCTGTATGTGTTATGGAGAGATATCACTCATTTCCCCAGTAGGACAATTAACCGAAACCCAAAGGCCTGTCGGTGAAAATTCAAGAATATTTATTAAAATTATTAAGTAGCAGCTAAATAAATAACTAACTACAGTAATAAATAATATTAAATAGCTTTGCTTTAATCGTTATACCACATTAAATATTAAAATGGCATTAGTTAGACAAACCACGGAAACAGACTCAACATTTACGGTAAAACATCTGTCGATAAAGATACAGAGTATAACATCGTCTAGTCAACGTTAGTAATTACAGGATACAATTAAATGTCCACATAAATGATCCTTCTCCTAAGTGAGTCCGTTCAATATGTATCAGTCCGTAGTCCACAGAATATCCAAGGACAGGCAGGTGCGGAGTAACTTAAAAAAACCCCCACAAAAACTGGAACCCAGTGCCGCGAGAGTCTCTATGACTAATTAAGAATCACTGGTAGATGTCTGTGGATTACAGGGCAAGAGAGCGACGACAAAAGTGCCCTCGCCTTTGGTTGTCACGGGATAGACTCCGACCGCTCCTTCAAACGATGTTGTGAAGGTAACGTTCTATCATTAGCCCAGGTAGCTAACCGACTAGCAGCGGTAGCCGGCAGTCCACGAAACTCAACCAGCACAGGAGATACGCACAGACAAACGGCAGACGAGACAACAGAGGGCGATTTCACTCTGACTACTCAGACATTAAAAGTCAATCCATAAACCTAATCTTAACTGCTCTCATTTTTAATTTATCATTTCTGTTTCGTCTTCACCTCAGTTTTTCCACACTCTTCCGTTACCAGCTACTTTGCTTCGCGTGCCCGGTACCCCTGGTTACCCCACTCAAAGACCGAACGAGCGCTGATCAAAAACAAGTAAAAACTCCAACCATGGCCCCCATTACCCTGACGGTCAAAGGACTTGTTTGCTTTCTAAATCCAGCCGTTTCCAAAAATCATAAACAAAAAGCTGCTCGTGTATACTGACTTCATTTCTACAAAACCATTACAGGAAACGGTTACAAGTCACAACGTGAACATGAATTACTCCCGTACAATTTCCCAGTTACTTCTTTTCAAGGCTACTTCTATAAACCGAAATACAAAAAGTACATTTAAGTCCGCTTCAGCTTGAATTTGTATGAGTTGTCAGATCGTTCTTTAATTGTTCGTTTTTGGGCCCCACAGTTGTACTTCTGTGTAGTTCGGCTGGGACTCCTTCGATAAGACTTAGGCTAACCGATGACAAGAACTTTTGTACCTTGTCTTTCGGGCTAATGTTTTGTTCTCCCGACAAAAGATCGATCGTGCTACACAATAAATCAAGTAATATAACTTTTGTTTTATCCATCTGTAGTACATCGTGAGGTCAGTCCTAGTCCAGGTGATATGGCTAAATTTCAGGTCATATGTTCACTTTTTCATAAAAGCATGAAACTTGGTACACTTGTGCACTTTCGGGCCCTAAACATTTTCAGAAAAGGAGCCATTGCAAAAACTCCTCGTGGCCATTTTACTTTCCGAGAAGTAATTAGCCTAATTATGTATTTTGCATCACATCTCCTGAACCAAAGATGATAACACAGAAAAGGTGATGTTTTGATGTTCAAGGATTACAATGATACCACATACAATATCATAAACTATTCGAGTGAGTGGTTAATGGTGAATTCAGTGACGTTGTGAGAGGGATTACAATAAAATCGCAGTGTCTGAGAAGATGCAGAATGAAATTTCGGGCATGTTTCATGTAATCTTTCATTTGCGATCACTCTCTGGGGCCACAATTGTCTATTCTGTTAGTATCCACAAGGGGGAAGCATTTATTTCAGTTGATACTTCTCAGTGCAGCCATCACCGCCCCTTTAAATAGGAACAAGCTCCAGCTTTTTAAAACAGCTTCAATAAGAGGACAGTAAACGTGCTGACAAATCACTGAAAAATCACTGGAATGAATGGAGCAAATTCCCTCAATTAAGGATGCACTGGTGCAGCACCTCAAAAGAGCCGTGTACCAAGGAGGACACTGCTGGGGACAAGCACTTGAGGTGGCTCCAGATAGGCCGTCTCCAACAGAATGGGGTTGGTTGACCCAAGCAACTGGAGAACAATGTGGTCAACTCACAAAAGCCTCCTTAAAGCGCACAGCTCTGTGTCAATGTGGAGGAGACTGTGACGGAGACAGTTAAGAAGAGGTTCAACAACAAAACAACCAAACAAACGTCTTTCTGAAGTAGCCTTTTGAAGTAAATCCTTGTGTTTGACACATTCTCTTCAAGCTAATTTCTTAAGGTCATACTGAATACTGTTCTTCTCTTTACAGTCACTGTATTGTAGGGGTTGATGAACAAAAGGATTAAGCTTTTAAGATTCGACACAACATGCACGCAGCAGACATGATATTATAAAATCTAGCCTAGGTTCTCAGATATTGTGATTTCCTTTTCATTTCACCGAATTTACCATTAACTATTCACCTGAAACAGTTTCTGATGTCGTATATGGTATCATTGTAATCCTTGACCATCAAAACATAGGGATACACATCACCTTTTCTGTGTTATCATGTTTGGTTCAGGTCATATGATGCAAAATACATAATTCCATAATGGCGGAAAGTAAAGTTTCAAGATATTATCACGCAGATGAAGCTGAGTTCAGTGACTCATATGATATGGATACTCACACATTAATGTATCCACCATCACTACAAGGCTGCCCCGTAAGCCCCAACTTTTGCAGTTATTTTACTGTGATGGTGGTTTTACTTAAAGACAGATGCTTGTAAAACTAGAAATGTGTGTATGTGTGTGTATATATATTATTTTATAATATTTTTTAATTTTTTTTTACAATATTGTATTTAATATTTTGTGATTATCAAAATATATGGAATCTGGTTCAAAGTTTACTATATTTTATTTGTATTTACTATATAAACTAATACAGCAGTTGGAAATGATCTCCAAACATGTCTGAGTTGTGCAGAAGCCTGGGTTGATAAACAAAACATGTCTATCAGTAGCACCAGTTCCTCTGTTTCTAAAACTGAAACTGTCTGTAGACCGTGTTTTGAGTAGGGAGAGCGGTACCAGAAAAGTTCTGAAACTTCAGATCAGTAAAGTGTTTAACCTGTGAAGGATTGTCCCTCATGAGCCGTATGGTCATCACAGGTGTTATATCATTTTAGACTTTTCACATGTCACTTGTGCAGTTATTGATTTCAGCTGAACTGTACATGTGTAGTTGTAGGTTTTTAAACTCTGTTTTAGATGAAGGTGACATGCTGATTTGAATTCTTTTATTCTGCAGTCTTTGCTTGTTGTTTGTGATTTTAGCTAATGTGCAATGATACAATTTCTTTTACAAAAACACTTGAGATGGCAATGAGCATTTAAAGACCACAGGTAAAAAGTCCATGAACTAGAAACAGGTGAATGTGAACTGTGAATGCTGCCTAGAGTCGTGTTACAGTATTTCCTATAGTTCAGTGATCTGTAATTGTACAAATGACTAATTAACCTGAAAGTCTTAAGAGTTATCTATGATTACCATTGACCTCATTGTTCTTAATGCTAACCGCAATACAAGGCACAGACAGCACTTGTGATTGGTTCTACTTCTATTACATTTAGGAAGAGGACACAAGAATCTTAAAACTGAGAATAGCACATCTGGTGACACAGAAACACAGACAAAGTACGGATAATATATACTATGTACATTTGAGACCACACAGAAACACAGACAAAGTACAGATAATATATACTATGAACATTTGAGACCACACAATATTTTCAGTGAATAAAATTTCATTTTTTATTTTCAGAAATGTAGAGTATTAGCGCAGGGTCTTCATGCAGATCTGAGGCCATTAGTCCTGGCTGTTCATACAGATCTGAGGGCATTAGTTCTGGCTGTTCATGCAGATCTGAGGCCGTTAGTCCTGGCTGTTCATCCAGATCTGAGGCCATTAGTCCTGGCTGTTCATGCAGATCTGAGGCCATTAGTCCTGGCTGTTCATCCAGATCTGAGGCCATTAGTCCTGGCTGTTCATCCAGATGGGAGTAGATTGATGCTGGCACTTCAAGCAGATCTGAGGGTATTGCTGCTGGCTCTTCATCCAGATGGGAAAGGATTGATGCTGGCTCTTCATCCAGATGGGAAAGGATTGATGCTGGCTCTTCATGCAGATGTGAGGGCATTAGTGCAGGCTCTTCCTGAGGCACCTGCAAATCCTCCTCACGAGGGAACACTTTCGCGGTTTCTCTTTGCGCTCATATGTGGTGGGCTTACTCTCAGGCGGAGATGCAACATCTTCCTGTGGCACACACTGAATCTGGTTCTTGGCCAGCGTCTTCTTGTTCGCCCCGTTTTCCCCTTTGGATGGCTGTTAGTAAGCAAAAGAATGATTTTTCTTATATAGAAAGTACAATTACAAATGGTTATGATAGCTACAGAAACAATGCTAAAATGACAGAGCTAGCGATTAATTAACATGCAAAAATATGCAGTTCTATACTTCATTCTTACCTTTGTTTTGATTTTCAGTCTCGCAATCCTTTCCTTGAGTCTTGCCCAACAGGATTTCTTCTTCCCTTCAGTAGGAGGAGGAACATTTTGGCTTTCTTCCTCCTCCTCCTCCAATTCATCTTCCCAAATCGGGGGTAAACTTGCCACTCTCTCTTCCGTTTCCGAATCGCTGTCCGTCTCGTACTCCTCTGAGGCCAGATCACACCGCTTAGCCACCTTTTCCAGGACAACGTCCGCTATCTGCTCCGCTGGAAATACTGTGGTGGGAAGGCTGTTGGATTTGAGGTGACGCCTTACCAGTTCCTCCACAATCTTAGCGAGGAGCTCGCGTGGAGTCGGTCGTTTTATTTCGGACTCCAGAAAAGACACAACTGTGTCAGGTTCCCCTCCGTGTGCCACCACTGATACTGCCATTTCACTTTCCAGGGCAAACAGTATCATGTTCTCCATGTCATAAAGGAACTTATGAGCGCTTGCATGGCCAGAAGTGAGGCCACGCATCTTCAATTCACGTCTTTTTAATACAGCATCCACGATCTTAGCGGCATGCTGTTCCAAAGAGGGAGCACCTTCTAGACCGATGGTTGTCTGTCTGACTACCCTCGGACAGACGGACAACACCGTGTCAGAGATTGCGCCTGGGATCGGATCAGACACACTGGAATCCACAGGACCGTCCCCAGCCTCTAATGTCACCTGGGTATGGAAAGGTGTGGACTCAACCAGCTCCTCTGTTTCAGACCTTCCACAAAAAAACAAAAATTAAATGCAAAGATTCATATTACTACTTCCATTCATATTTCTTTTCTAATTAATATGTCTATTTCAGTCTAATTTATTTAACCTGTTTATGAACAATTCTTACGTTTGATGTTTACCCTTAGATAATTAGCATATTCTTTAAACACAGTACACTATGAATGCACAATAAATGCATTATAATGTGGATAGATGAAGAAAGCAACATTTCATTTGAATTTACCTCTCTGCTGAGGCACAGATGGATGGTGGGGTGCCAGGGGTAACCACTCTAGAAGTAAATAAAGAGCTTGGATACACTCCCAAGCATCCAGAGATCAACGGAACAATCGTCATCTCGGTGATCTTACTGGTGACCTTCACGACTTCTACAACCGCCCAGCCAATTTCAACTTTAGTCATCTGCATTGAAAAAAAGAATCAGCAATTAGTCAATTTGCATTCAAACAATAAACGTGATCTACTTTACTCTCAGTCCATCTAAAAACTTCACTGCTAACTAAAGCATCATAATGAATTGTAACGTGTTTAAAGACAGGCTTACTGAAGTCATTGCATTTAGAATTTACTGGAACTTCAGAGCAACTATCACTCACAATTTACATATAAACTTGTTATGAACATGTAAAGAAAACTCGCAAAAAAATATGACAGTTGACCAAAATTTGTATCCCCTATGATCAATGACTTTTAAATCGAGTAATATACTAATAGAGAAGCCTACTGGTTGGGGCACCCCATCTTGGATCACACTCCATTGCCTGCAAGAGAAAAGACCTAGTTAGTTATTACACATAACAGAAACACAATAACTACAGTGAATATACACAATACACAAGCCTAATTAATGTGTATAATAACCATATTATAACCATAACAACACTGAATTCCCTCTGACACGGCCAAAGCAGCATGAAAGACAGAGAACGTACTCAGTAGTCAGGCTGGCCAGGATCTCCAGAAGGACAGGAGATTCTTGCAGAACACCTAGGAGAGAGGATGCATCCCTAGAGCTCATCCTTTTCAGTACGGCATTCACTGCTGCTCGCTTACGCCTGATTTCGTGTTTGTACGAGTCTTTTATAAAATCGATCTGCACATCAAAAATAACATTGTAAAGTAAGCACATACATTACAGAACAGAGACTGTGGTTGTAGTAACAGAAACATTTTAAAAGTAGTGTTTACTATTTGGAATAACCTTCAGAATCTTAGTTCTGAGCGTTTAAAAATCATAGAACATTACTATATTTTCAACGCTTATTGTAAATGTCAGTATAGGCTCCTACATAATATTCCTCAAAAATGACACAGAAATGTATTTTACCTATCAACTTTTGTGTTTACATACCTTATATGCCCTTCTTCCCTCTAGATAATCAATTTCGATGTCTTTTTGGTAGTCCAAACTCTCAACAGCCATTGGTTGAGACAGAATCTCTTCAATCTGACCGACCTGGCAAACATAGCACAGTAAATCACGTTGATAGATACTTAATCAGAATAATGATAATTAGCAATCAGAACTCAAATATCAAGGCATAATATAATAGTCTTCCTCTGTATATAATCGATAGCACTTACTTGGTTTCCCTCTGACATCTCGGAAGCGTGTAATGGTTCCACAGAAAACTAATTATGAGACCACTCAAACTCAGCTCGGGTTTTGTCAAGAACAAAACTGTACCAAAGACGGCGAGCCACCTTGGATTTATACAATCTTTCGGGTGACGTCACAACAGCGGCCCGTGCTGCAGCCAATGGTGCGTTCCCTCAGAAGTCTCTACAATCTAATTGGTCAAATCGTAAAACATACATTAAAAGCGTTCGTGTATTTCTGAAGTGGAAGAATTTTTGAGTCAGATTTTCAGTCAGAAAAAAATACTAATTTGTTCAAAACGGACTGAAATAGCTTACAAGCTAACCATGTTTCGTCGATTTGGGATCCGTTTTTCAAAAGAGAGTGAAATCAGACAACGTCATCCTTGGAAATTTGAGTATCATTGCTAAGTTACTGTCTTGCCGCTTCGAGTTTGGTGATTGCTCGTTAGCTGATTTCCAAATAACTCAAAACAATGGGAATCCCTTTATGTCATCCAGCATCAACACTTCGACCGTTTTAAGCATATCACTGACGCGACAAAAAGATTCCTCCGATTCTCTTGTCTGAATTTTCTTACTTAACGACTAGTATATACCGTATATACAAGTAACATCAAATTAAAACATGAAGTGCCGTGACTTGACTGTAGCGGGAGCGTTGTTCCGCTATCTGAAGTGTGTGTGTGTGTATATATATATATGTAGATAAAAGCACCACTAATACTGTGTCTCTGTATGTGTTATGGAGAGATATCACTCATTTCCCCAGTAGGACAATTAACCGAAACCCAAAGGCCTGTCGGTGAAAATTCAAGAATATTTATTAAAATTATTAAGTAGCAGCTAAATAAATAACTAACTACAGTAATAAATAATATTAAATAGCTTTGCTTTAATCGTTATACCACATTAAATATTAAAATGGCATTAGTTAGACAAACCACGGAAACAGACTCAACATTTACGGTAAAACATCTGTCGATAAAGATACAGAGTATAACATCGTCTAGTCAACGTTAGTAATTACAGGATACAATTAAATGTCCACATAAATGATCCTTCTCCTAAGTGAGTCCGTTCAATATGTATCAGTCCGTAGTCCACAGAATATCCAAGGACAGGCAGGTGCGGAGTAACTTAAAAAAAACCCCACAAAAACTGGAACCCAGTGCCGCGAGAGTCTCTATGACTAATTAAGAATCACTGGTAGATGTCTGTGGATTACAGGGCAAGAGAGCGACGACAAAAGTGCCCTCGTCTTTGGTTGTCACGGGATAGACTCCGACCGCTCCCTCAAACGATGTTGTGAAGGTAACGTTCTATCATTAGCCCAGGTAGCTAACCGACTAGCAGCGGTAGCCGGCAGTCCACGAAACTCAACCAGCACAGGAGATACGCACAGACAAACGGCAGACGAGACAACAGAGGGCGATTTCACTCTGACTACTCAGACATTAAAAGTCAATCCATAAACCTAATCTTAACTGCTCTCATTTTTAATTTATCATTTCTGTTTCGTCTTCACCTCAGTTTTTCCACACTCTTCCGTTACCAGCTACTTTGCTTCGCGTGCCCGGTACCCCTGGTTACCCCACTCAAAGACCGAACGAGCGCTGATCAAAAACAAGTAAAAACTCCAACCATGGCCCCCATTACCCTGACGGTCAAAGGACTTGTTTGCTTTCTAAATCCAGCCGTTTCCAAAAATCATAAACAAAAAGCTGCTCGTGTATACTGACTTCATTTCTACAAAACCATTACAGGAAACGGTTACAAGTCACAACGTGAACATGAATTACTCCCGTACAATTTCCCAGTTACTTCTTTTCAAGGCTACTTCTATAAACCGAAATACAAAAAGTACATTTAAGTCCGCTTCAGCTTGAATTTGTATGAGTTGTCAGATCGTTCTTTAATTGTTCGTTTTTGGGCCCCACAGTTGTACTTCTGTGTAGTTCGGCTGGGACTCCTTCGATAAGACTTAGGCTAACCGATGACAAGAACTTTTGTACCTTGTCTTTCGGGCTAATGTTTTGTTCTCCCGACAAAAGATCGATCGTGCTACACAATAAATCAAGTAATATAACTTTTGTTTTATCCATCTGTAGTACATCGTGAGGTCAGTCCTAGTCCAGGTGATATGGCTAAATTTCAGGTCATATGTTCACTTTTTCATAAAAGCATGAAACTTGGTACACTTGTGCACTTTCGGGCCCTAAACATTTTCAGAAAAGGAGCCATTGCAAAAACTCCTCGTGGCCATTTTACTTTCCGAGAAGTAATTAGCCTAATTATGTATTTTGCATCACATCTCCTGAACCAAAGATGATAACACAGAAAAGGTGATGTTTTGATGTTCAAGGATTACAATGATACCACATACAATATCATAAACTATTCGAGTGAGTGGTTAATGGTGAATTCAGTGACGTTGTGAGAGGGATTACAATAAAATCGCAGTGTCTGAGAAGATGCAGAATGAAATTTCGGGCATGTTTCATGTAATCTTTCATTTGCGATCACTCTCTGGGGCCACAATTGTCTATTCTGTTAGTATCCACAAGGGGGAAGCATTTATTTCAGTTGATACTTCTCAGTGCAGCCATCACCGCCCCTTTAAATAGGAACAAGCTCCAGCTTTTTAAAACAGCTTCAATAAGAGGACAGTAAACGTGCTGACAAATCACTGAAAAATCACTGGAATGAATGGAGCAAATTCCCTCAATTAAGGATGCACTGGTGCAGCACCTCAAAAGAGCCGTGTACCAAGGAGGACACTGCTGGGGACAAGCACTTGAGGTGGCTCCAGATAGGCCGTCTCCAACAGAATGGGGTTGGTTGACCCAAGCAACTGGAGAACAATGTGGTCAACTCACAAAAGCCTCCTTAAAGCGCACAGCTCTGTGTCAATGTGGAGGAGACTGTGACGGAGACAGTTAAGAAGAGGTTCAACAACAAAACAACCAAACAAACGTCTTTCTGAAGTAGCCTTTTGAAGTAAATCCTTGTGTTTGACACATTCTCTTCAAGCTAATTTCTTAAGGTCATACTGAATACTGTTCTTCTCTTTACAGTCACTGTATTGTAGGGGTTGATGAACAAAAGGATTAAGCTTTTAAGATTCGACACAACATGCACGCAGCAGACATGATATTATAAAATCTAGCCTAGGTTCTCAGATATTGTGATTTCCTTTTCATTTCACCGAATTTACCATTAACTATTCACCTGAAACAGTTTCTGATGTCGTATATGGTATCATTGTAATCCTTGACCATCAAAACATAGGGATACACATCACCTTTTCTGTGTTATCATGTTTGGTTCAGGTCATATGATGCAAAATACATAATTCCATAATGGCGGAAAGTAAAGTTTCAAGATATTATCACGCAGATGAAGCTGAGTTCAGTGACTCATATGATATGGATACTCACACATTAATGTATCCACCATCACTACAAGGCTGCCCCGTAAGCCCCAACTTTTGCAGTTATTTTACTGTGATGGTGGTTTTACTTAAAGACAGATGCTTGTAAAACTAGAAATGTGTGTATGTGTGTGTATATATATTATTTTATAATATTTTTTAATTTTTTTTTACAATATTGTATTTAATATTTTGTGATTATCAAAATATATGGAATCTGGTTCAAAGTTTACTATATTTTATTTGTATTTACTATATAAACTAATACAGCAGTTGGAAATGATCTCCAAACATGTCTGAGTTGTGCAGAAGCCTGGGTTGATAAACAAAACATGTCTATCAGTAGCACCAGTTCCTCTGTTTCTAAAACTGAAACTGTCTGTAGACCGTGTTTTGAGTAGGGAGAGCGGTACCAGAAAAGTTCTGAAACTTCAGATCAGTAAAGTGTTTAACCTGTGAAGGATTGTCCCTCATGAGCCGTATGGTCATCACAGGTGTTATATCATTTTAGACTTTTCACATGTCACTTGTGCAGTTATTGATTTCAGCTGAACTGTACATGTGTAGTTGTAGGTTTTTAAACTCTGTTTTAGATGAAGGTGACATGCTGATTTGAATTCTTTTATTCTGCAGTCTTTGCTTGTTGTTTGTGATTTTAGCTAATGTGCAATGATACAATTTCTTTTACAAAAACACTTGAGATGGCAATGAGCATTTAAAGACCACAGGTAAAAAGTCCATGAACTAGAAACAGGTGAATGTGAACTGTGAATGCTGCCTAGAGTCGTGTTACAGTATTTCCTATAGTTCAGTGATCTGTAATTGTACAAATGACTAATTAACCTGAAAGTCTTAAGAGTTATCTATGATTACCATTGACCTCATTGTTCTTAATGCTAACCGCAATACAAGGCACAGACAGCACTTGTGATTGGTTCTACTTCTATTACATTTAGGAAGAGGACACAAGAATCTTAAAACTGAGAATAGCACATCTGGTGACACAGAAACACAGACAAAGTACGGATAATATATACTATGTACATTTGAGACCACACAGAAACACAGACAAAGTACAGATAATATATACTATGAACATTTGAGACCACACAATATTTTCAGTGAATAAAATTTCATTTTTTATTTTCAGAAATGTAGAGTATTAGCGCAGGGTCTTCATGCAGATCTGAGGCCATTAGTCCTGGCTGTTCATACAGATCTGAGGGCATTAGTTCTGGCTGTTCATGCAGATCTGAGGCCGTTAGTCCTGGCTGTTCATCCAGATCTGAGGCCATTAGTCCTGGCTGTTCATGCAGATCTGAGGCCATTAGTCCTGGCTGTTCATCCAGATCTGAGGCCATTAGTCCTGGCTGTTCATCCAGATGGGAGTAGATTGATGCTGGCACTTCAAGCAGATCTGAGGGTATTGCTGCTGGCTCTTCATCCAGATGGGAAAGGATTGATGCTGGCTCTTCATCCAGATGGGAAAGGATTGATGCTGGCTCTTCATGCAGATGTGAGGGCATTAGTGCAGGCTCTTCCTGAGGCACCTGCAAATCCTCCTCACGAGGGAACACTTTCGCGGTTTCTCTTTGCGCTCATATGTGGTGGGCTTACTCTCAGGCGGAGATGCAACATCTTCCTGTGGCACACACTGAATCTGGTTCTTGGCCAGCGTCTTCTTGTTCGCCCCGTTTTCCCCTTTGGATGGCTGTTAGTAAGCAAAAGAATGATTTTTCTTATATAGAAAGTACAATTACAAATGGTTATGATAGCTACAGAAACAATGCTAAAATGACAGAGCTAGCGATTAATTAACATGCAAAAATATGCAGTTCTATACTTCATTCTTACCTTTGTTTTGATTTTCAGTCTCGCAATCCTTTCCTTGAGTCTTGCCCAACAGGATTTCTTCTTCCCTTCAGTAGGAGGAGGAACATTTTGGCTTTCTTCCTCCTCCTCCTCCAATTCATCTTCCCAAATCGGGGGTAAACTTGCCACTCTCTCTTCCGTTTCCGAATCGCTGTCCGTCTCGTACTCCTCTGAGGCCAGATCACACCGCTTAGCCACCTTTTCCAGGACAACGTCCGCTATCTGCTCCGCTGGAAATACTGTGGTGGGAAGGCTGTTGGATTTGAGGTGACGCCTTACCAGTTCCTCCACAATCTTAGCGAGGAGCTCGCGTGGAGTCGGTCGTTTTATTTCGGACTCCAGAAAAGACACAACTGTGTCAGGTTCCCCTCCGTGTGCCACCACTGATACTGCCATTTCACTTTCCAGGGCAAACAGTATCATGTTCTCCATGTCATAAAGGAACTTATGAGCGCTTGCATGGCCAGAAGTGAGGCCACGCATCTTCAATTCACGTCTTTTTAATACAGCATCCACGATCTTAGCGGCATGCTGTTCCAAAGAGGGAGCACCTTCTAGACCGATGGTTGTCTGTCTGACTACCCTCGGACAGACGGACAACACCGTGTCAGAGATTGCGCCTGGGATCGGATCAGACACACTGGAATCCACAGGACCGTCCCCAGCCTCTAATGTCACCTGGGTATGGAAAGGTGTGGACTCAACCAGCTCCTCTGTTTCAGACCTTCCACAAAAAAACAAAAATTAAATGCAAAGATTCATATTACTACTTCCATTCATATTTCTTTTCTAATTAATATGTCTATTTCAGTCTAATTTATTTAACCTGTTTATGAACAATTCTTACGTTTGATGTTTACCCTTAGATAATTAGCATATTCTTTAAACACAGTACACTATGAATGCACAATAAATGCATTATAATGTGGATAGATGAAGAAAGCAACATTTCATTTGAATTTACCTCTCTGCTGAGGCACAGATGGATGGTGGGGTGCCAGGGGTAACCACTCTAGAAGTAAATAAAGAGCTTGGATACACTCCCAAGCATCCAGAGATCAACGGAACAATCGTCATCTCGGTGATCTTACTGGTGACCTTCACGACTTCTACAACCGCCCAGCCAATTTCAACTTTAGTCATCTGCATTGAAAAAAAGAATCAGCAATTAGTCAATTTGCATTCAAACAATAAACGTGATCTACTTTACTCTCAGTCCATCTAAAAACTTCACTGCTAACTAAAGCATCATAATGAATTGTAACGTGTTTAAAGACAGGCTTACTGAAGTCATTGCATTTAGAATTTACTGGAACTTCAGAGCAACTATCACTCACAATTTACATATAAACTTGTTATGAACATGTAAAGAAAACTCGCAAAAAAATATGACAGTTGACCAAAATTTGTATCCCCTATGATCAATGACTTTTAAATCGAGTAATATACTAATAGAGAAGCCTACTGGTTGGGGCACCCCATCTTGGATCACACTCCATTGCCTGCAAGAGAAAAGACCTAGTTAGTTATTACACATAACAGAAACACAATAACTACAGTGAATATACACAATACACAAGCCTAATTAATGTGTATAATAACCATATTATAACCATAACAACACTGAATTCCCTCTGACACGGCCAAAGCAGCATGAAAGACAGAGAACGTACTCAGTAGTCAGGCTGGCCAGGATCTCCAGAAGGACAGGAGATTCTTGCAGAACACCTAGGAGAGAGGATGCATCCCTAGAGCTCATCCTTTTCAGTACGGCATTCACTGCTGCTCGCTTACGCCTGATTTCGTGTTTGTACGAGTCTTTTATAAAATCGATCTGCACATCAAAAATAACATTGTAAAGTAAGCACATACATTACAGAACAGAGACTGTGGTTGTAGTAACAGAAACATTTTAAAAGTAGTGTTTACTATTTGGAATAACCTTCAGAATCTTAGTTCTGAGCGTTTAAAAATCATAGAACATTACTATATTTTCAACGCTTATTGTAAATGTCAGTATAGGCTCCTACATAATATTCCTCAAAAATGACACAGAAATGTATTTTACCTATAAATTTTTGTGTTTACATACCTTATATGCCCTTCTTCCCTCTAGATAATCAATTCCGATGTCTTTTTGGTAGGCCAAACTCTCAACAGCCATTGGTTGAGACAGAATCTCTTCAATCTGACACACCTGGCAAACATAGAACAGTAAATTACGTTGATAGATACTTAATCAGAATAATGATAATTAGCATTCAGAACTCAAATATCAAGGCATAATATAATAGTCTTCCTCTGTATATAATCGATAGCACTTACTTGGTTTTCCTCTGACATCTCGGAAGCGTGTAATGGTTCCTCAGAAAACTAGTTATGAGACCACTCAAATTCAGCTCGTGTTTCGTCAAGAACAAAACTGTACCCAAGTAGGCGAGCCACCTTGAATTTATACAATCTTTCGGGTGACGTCACAGTAGCGGCCCGTGCTGCAGCCAATGGTGCGTTCCCTCAGAGGTCTCTACAATCTAATTGGTCAAATCGTAAAACATACATTAAAAGCGTTCGTGTATTTCTAAAGTGGAAGAATTTTTAAGTCAGATTTTCAGTCAGAAAAAAATACTAATTTGTTCAAAACGGACTGAAATAGCTTACAAGCTAGCCATGTTTCGTCGATTTCGGATCCGTTTTTCAAAAGAGAGTGAAATCAGACAACGTCATCCTTGGAAATTTGAGTATCATTGCTAAGTTACTGTCTTGCCGCTTCGAGTTTGGTGATTGCCCGTTAGCCGATTTCCAAATAACTCAAAACAATGGGAATCCCTTTATGTCATCCAGCATCAACACTTCGACCGTTTTAAGCATATCACTGACGCGACAAAAAGATTCCTCCGATTCTCTTGTCTGAATTTTCTTACTCAATGACTAGTATATACCGTATATACAAGTAACATCAAATTAAAACATGAAGTGCCGTGACTTGACTGTAGCGGGAGCGTTGTTCCGCTATCAAAAGTGTGAGTGTGTGTGTATATATATATATATATATATATATATATATATATATATATATGTAGATAAAAACACCACTAATACTGTGTCTCTGTACGTGTTATGGAGAGATATCACTCATTTCCCCAATAGGACAATTAACCGAAACCCAAAGGCCTGTCGGTGAAAATTCAAGAATATTTATTCAAATTATTAAGTAGCAGCTAAATAAATAACTAAATACAGTAATAAATAATATAAAATAGCTTTGCTTTAATCGTTATACCACATTAAATATTAAAATGGCATTAGTTAGACTAACCACGGAAACAGACTCAACATTTACGGTAAAACATCTGTCGATAAAGATACAGAGTATATCATCGTCTAGTCAACGTTAGTAATTACAGGATACAATTAAATGTCCACATAAATGATCCTTCTCCTACGTGAGTCCGTTCAATATGTATCAGTCCGTAGTCCACAGAATATCCAAGGACAGGCAGGTGCGGAGTAACTTAAAAAAAAAAACCCCACAAAAATTGGAACCCAGTGCCTCGACAGTCTCTATGACTAATAAAGAATCACTGGTAGATGTCTGTGGATTACAGGGCAAGAGAGCGACGACAAAAGTGCCCTCGTCTTTGGTTGTCACGGGATAGACTCCGACCGCTCCCTCAAACGATGTTGTGAAGGTAACGTTCTATCATTAGCCCAGGTAGCTAACCGACTAGCAGCGGTAGCCGGCAGTCCACGAAACTCAACCAGCACAGGAGATACGCACAGACAAACGGCAGACGAGACAACAGAGGGCGATTTCACTCTGACTACTCAGACATTAAAAGTCAATCCATAAACCTAATCTTAACTGCTCTCATTTTTAATTTATCATTTCTGTTTCGTCTTCACCTCAGTTTTTCCACACTCTTCCGTTACCAGCTACTTTGCTTCGCGTGCCCGGTTTCCCTGGTTACCCCACTCAAAGACCGAACGAGCGCTGATCAGAAGCAAGTAAAAGCTCCAACCATGGCCCCCATTACCCTGACGGTCAAAGGACTTGTTTGCTTTCTAAAACCAGCCGTTTCCAAAAATCATAAACAAAAAGCTGCTCGTGTATACTGACTTCATTTCTACAAAACCATTACAGGAAACGGTTACAAGTCACAACGTGAACATGAATTACTCCCGTACAATTTCCCAGTTACTTCTTTTCAAGGCTACTTCTATAAACCGAAATACAAAAAGTACATTTAAGTCCGCTTCAGCTTGAATTTGTATGAGTTGTCAGATCGTTCTTTAATTGTTCGTTTTTGGGCCCCACAGTTGTACTTCTGCGTAGTTCGGCTGGGACTCCTTCGATAAGACTTAGGCTAACCGATGACAAGAACTTTAGTACCTTGTCTTTCGGGCTAATGTTTTGTTCTCGATCGTGCTACACAATAAATCAAGTAATATAACTTTTGTTTTATCCATCAGTAGTACATCGTGAGGTCAGTCCTAGTCCAGGTGATATAGCTAAATTTCAGGTCATATGTTCACTTTTTCATAAAAGCATTAAACTTGGTACACTTGTGCACTTTCGGGCCCTAAACATTTTCAGAAAAGGAGCCATTGCAAAATCACATCTCCTGAACCAAACATGATAACACAGAAAAGGTGATGTTTTGATGCTCAGGGATTACAATGATACCACATACAATATCATGAACTATTCGAGTGACTGGTTAATGGTGAATTCAGTGACGTTGTGAGAGGGATTACAATAAAATCGCGGTATCTGAGAAGATGCAGAATGAAATTTCGGGCATGTTTCATGTAATCCTTCATTTGCGATCACTCTCTGGGGCCAGAATTGTCTATTCTGTTAGTGTCCACAAGGGGGAAGCATTTATTTCAGTTGATACTTCTCAGTGCAGCCATCACCACCCCTTTAAATAGGAACAAGCTCCAGCTTTTTAAAACAGCTTCAATAAGAGGACAGTAAACGTGCTGACAAATCACTGAAAAATCACTGGAATGAATGGAGCAAATTCCCTCAATTAAGGATGCACTGGTGCAGCACCTCAAAAGAGCCGTGTACCAAGGAGGACACTGCTGGGGACAAGCACTTGAGGTGGCTCCAGATAGGCCGTCTCCAACAGAATGGGGTTGGTTGACCCAAGCGACTGGAGAGCATTGTGCTCAACTCTTCCACAGACAAGCCAGTCCATCCTTGAACTCTTAAGTTGTGGCTGCAAGAAAGGCTGTCGCGGGCATTGCAAATGCACAAAAGTCTCCTTAAAGCGCACAGCTCTGTGTCAATGTGGAGGAGACTGTGACGGAGACAGTTAAGAATAGGTTCAACAACAAAACAACCAAACAAACGTCTTTCTGAAATAACCTTTTGAAGTAAATCCTTGTGTTTGACATATTCTTTTCAAGCTAATTTCTCAAGGTCATATTGAATACTGTTCTTCTCTTTACAGTCACTGTATTGTAGGGGTTAATGAACAAAAGGATTAAGCTTTTAAGACTCGACACAACATGCATGCAACAGACATGATATTATAAAATCTAGCCTAGGTTCTCAGATACTGTGATTTCCTTTTCATTTCACCGAATTTACCATTAACTATTCACCTGATACACTTTCTGATGTCGTATATGGTATCATGGTAATCCTTGACCATCAAAACATAGGGATACACATCACCTTTTCTGTGTTATCATGTTTGGTTCAGGTCATATGATGCAAAATACATAATTCCGTAATGACGGAAAGTAAAGTTTCAAGATATTATCACGCAGATGAAACTGAGTTCAGTGTCTCATATGATATGGATACTCACACATTAATGTATCCACCATCACTACAAGGCTGCCCCGTAAGCCCCAACTTTTGCAGTTATTTTACTGTGGTGGTGGTTTTACTTAAAGACAGATGCTTGTAAAACTAGAAATGTGTGTATGTGTGTGTACACACATATGTGTGAGGGAGGGGGCATTTATATATTATTTTATAATATTTTTTAATTTTTATTTACAATATTGTATTTAATATTTTGTGATTATCAAAATATATGGAATCTGGTTCAAAGTTTACTATGTTTTATTTGTATTTACTATATAAACTAATACAGCAGTTGGAAATGATCTCCGAACATGTCTGAGTTGTGCAGAAGCCTGGGTTGATAAACAAAACATGTCTATCAGTAGCACCAGTTCCTCTGTTTCTAAAACTGAAACTGTCTGTAGACCGTGTTTTGAGTAGGGAGAGCGGTACCAGAAAAGTTCTGAAACTTCAGGTCAGTAAAGTGTTTAACCTGTGAAGGATTGTCCCTCATGAGCCGTATGGTCATCACAGGTGTTATATCATTTTAGACTTTTCACATGTCACTTGTGCAGTTATTGATTTCAGCTGAACTGTACATGTGTAGTTGTAGGTTTTTAAACTCTGTTTTAGATGAAGGTGACATGCTGATTTGAATTATTTTATTCTGCAGTCTTTGCTTGTTGTTTGTGATTTTAGCTAATGTGCAATGATACAATTTCTTTTACAAAAACACTTGAGATGGCAATGAGCATTTAAAGACCACAGGTAAAAAGTCCATGAACTAGAAACAGGTGAATGTGAACTGTGAATGCTGCATAGAGCCGTGTTACAGTATTTCCTATAGTTCAGTGATCTGTAATTGTACAAATGACTAATTAACCTGAAAGTCTTAAGAGTTATCTATGATCACCATTGACCTCATTGTTCTTAATGCTAACCACAATACAAGGCACAGACAGCACTTGTGATTGGTTCTACTTCTATTACATTTAGGAAGAGGACACAAGAATCTTAAAACTGAGAATAGCACATCTGGTGACACAGAAACACAGACAAAGTACAGATAATATATACTCTGTACATTTGAGACCACACAGAAACACAGACAAAGTACAGATAATATATACTATGAACATTTGAGACCACACAATATTTTCAGTGAATACAATTTCATTTTTTATTTTCAGAAATGTAGAGTATTAGTGCAGGGTCCTCATGCAGATCTGAGGCCATTAGTCCTGGCTGTTCATCCAGATCTGAGGGCATTAGTTCTGGCTGTTCATGCAGATCTGAGGCCATTAGTCCTGGCTGTTCATCCAGATCTGAGGGCATTAGTCCTGGCTGTTCATCCAGATCTGAGGCCATTAGTCCTGGCTGTTCATCCAGATGGGAGTAGATTGATGCTGGCACTTCAAGCAGATCTGAGGGTATTGCTGCTGGCTCTTCATCTAGATGGTAGAGGATTGATGCTGGCTCTTCATGCAGATGTGAGGGCATTAGTGCAGGCTCTTCCTGAGGCACCTGCAAATCCTCTTCACGAGGGAACACTTTCGCGGTTTCTCTTTGCGCTCATATGTGGTGGGCTTACTCTCAGGTGGAGATGCAACATCTTCCTGTGGCACACACTGAATCTGGTTCTTGGCCAGCGTCTTATTGTTTGCCCCGTTTTCCCCTTTGGATGGCTGTTAGTAAGCAAAAGAATGATTTTTCTTATATAGAAAGTACAATTACAAATGGTTATGATAGCTACACAAACAATGCTAAAATGACAGAGCTAGAGATTAATTAACATGCAAAAATATGCAGTTCTATACTTCATTCTTACCTTTGTTTTGATTTTCAGTCTCGCAATCCTTTCCTTGAGTCTTGCCCAACAGGATTTCTTCTTCCCTTCAGTAGGAGGAGGAACATCTTGGCTTTCTTCCTCCTCCTCCTCCTCCAATTCATCTTCCCAAATCGGGGGTAAACTTGCCACTCTCTCTTCCGTTTCCGAATTGCTGTCCATCTCGTACTCCTCTGAGGCCAGATCACACCGCTTAGCCACCTTTTCCAGGACAACGTCCGCTATCTGCTCCGCTGGAAATACTGTGGTGGGAAGGCTGTTGGATTTGAGGTGACGCCTTACCAGTTCCTCCACAATCTTAGCGAGGAGCTCGCGTGGAGTCGGTCGTTTTATTTCGGACTCCAGAAAAGACACAACTGTGTCAGGTTCCCCTCCGTGTGCCACCACTGATACTGCCATTTCACTTTCCAGGGCAAACAGTATCATGTTCTCCATGTCATAAAGGAACTTATGAGCGCTTGCATGGCCAGAAGTGAGGCCACGCATCTTCAATTCACGTCTTTTTAATACAGCATCCACGATCTTAGCGGCATGCTGTTCCAAAGAGGGAGCACCTTCTAGACCAATGGTTGTCTGTCTGACTACCCTCGGACAGACAGACAACACCGTGTCAGAGATTGCGCCTGGGATCGGATCAGGCACACTTGAATCCACAGGACCGTCCCCAGCCTCTAATGTCACCTGGGTATGGAAAGGTGTGGACTCAACCAGCTCCTCTAATTCAGACCTTCCACAAAAAACAAAAATTAAATGCAAAGATTCATATTACTACTTCCATTCATATTTCTTTTCTAATTAATATATCTATTTCAGTCTAATTTATTTAACCTGTTTATGAACAATTCTTATGTTTGATGTTTACCCTTAGATAATTAGCATATTCTTTAAACATAGTACACTATGAATGCACAATAAATGCATTATAATGTGGATAGATGAAGAGAGCAACATTTCATTTGAATTTACCTCTCTGCTGAGGCACAGATGGATGGTGGGGTGCCAGGGGTAACCACTCTAGAAGTAAATAAAGAGCTTGGATACACTCCTAAACATCCAGAGATCAACGGAACAATCGTCATCTCAGTGATCTTACTGGTGACCTTCACGACTTCTACAACCGCCCAGCCAATTTCAACTTTAGTCATCTGCATTGAAAATAAGAATCAGCAATTAGTCAATTTGCATTCAAACAATAAACGTGATCTACTTTACTCTCAGTCTATCTAAAAACTTCACTGCTAACTAAAGCATCATAATGAATTGTAACGTGTTTAAAGACAGGCTTACTGAAGTCATTGCATTTAGATTTTACAGGATCTTCAGAGCAACTATCACTTACAATTTACATATAAACTTGTTATGAACGTGTAAAGAAAACTCGCAAAAAATATGACAGTTGACCAAAATTTGTATCCCCTATGATCAATGACTTTTAAAATGAGTAATAAAATAATAGAGAAGCCTACTGGTTGGGGCACCCCATCTTGGATCAGACTCCATTGCCTGCAAGAGAAAAGACTTAGTTAGTAATTACACATAACACAAACACAATAACTACAGTGAATATACACAATACACAAGCCTAATTAATGTGTATAATAAACATATAGTTACTAACTCATTAATTCTAATGGTACATTCATTTCTCAAAACATCAAATTCAATGTAAGACAGCTGCTGAGACCTCTAAATGTAGTTAACTACTTCAAACAACACTGAATTCTCTCTGACATGGCCAAAGCAGCATGAAAGACAGAGAACATACTCAGTAGTCAGGCTGGCCAGGATCTCCAGAAGGACAGGAGATTCTTGCAGAACACCCAGGAGAGAGGATGCATCCCTACAGATCATCCTTTTCAGTATGGCATTCACTGCTGCTCGCTTACGCCTGATTTCGTGTTTGTACGAGTCTTTTATACAATCGATCTGCACATCAAAAATAACATTGTAAAGTAAGAACATACATTACAGAACAGAGACTGTGGTTCTAGTGACAGAAACATTTTAAAAGTAGTGTTTACGTTTTGGAATAACCCTCAGAATCTTAGTTCTGAGCGTTTAAAAATCATAGAACAGTACTATATTTTCAACGCTTGTTGTAAATGTCAGTGTAGGCTCCTACATAATATTCCTCAAAAATTACTCAGAAATGTATTTTACTTATAAACTTTTGTGTTTACATACCTTATATGCACTTCTTCCCTCTAGATAATCAAGTTCAATGTCTTTTTGGTAGGCCAAACTCTCAGCAACCATTGGTTGAGACAGAATCTCTTCAATCTGACCGACCTGGCAAACATAGAACAGTAAATTACGTTGATAGATACTTAATCAGAATAATAATTGGAAATCAGAACTCAAATATCAAGGCATAATATAATAGTCTTCCTCTGTATATAATCAATAGCACTTACTTGGTTTTCTTCTGTCATCTCGGACGCGTGTAATGGTTCCACGGAAAACTAGTTATGAGACCACTCAAATCCAGCTCGTGTTTTGTCAAGAACAAAACTGTACTAAAGTAGGTGAGCCACCTTGAATTTATACAATCTTTCGGGTGACGTCACAACAGCAGCCAATGGTGCGTTCCCTCAGAAGTCTCTACAATCTAATTGGTCAAATCGTAAAACATACATTAAAAGCGTTCGTGTATTTCTAAAGTGGAAGCATTTTTTAGTCAGATTTTCAGTCAGAAAAAAAATACGAATCTGTCCAAAACGGACTGAAACAGCTAACAACGCGACACAAAGATTCCTCCGATTCTCTTGTCTGAATTTTCTTACTTAATGACTAGTATATACCGTATATACAAGTAACATCAAATTAAAACATGAAGTGCCGTGACTTGACTGTAGCGGGAGCGTTGTTCCGCTATCAAAAGTGTGAGTGCGTGCGTGCGTGCGTGTATATATATGTAGATAAAAACATCATTAATACTGTGTCTCTGTATGTGTTATGGAGAGATATCACTCACTTTCCGAATAGGACAATTACCCGAAACCCAAAGGCCTGTCGGTGAAAATTCAAGAATATTTATTCAAATTATTAAATAGCAGCTAAATAAATAACTAACTACAGCAATAAATAATATTACATAGCTTTGCTTTAATCGTTATACCAGATTAAATATTAAAATGGCATTAGTTAGACAAACCACGGAAACAGACTTAACATTTACGGTAAAACATCTGTCGATAAAGATACAGAGTATAACATCGTCTAGTCAACGTTAGTAATTACAGGATACAATTAAATGTCCACATAAATGATCCTTCTCCTAAGTGAGTCCGTTCAATATGTATCAGTCCGTAGTCCACAGAATATCCAAGGATAGGCAGGTGTGGAATAACTTTGAAAAAAACCCACAAAAATTGGAACCCAGTGCCTCGACAGTCTCTATGACTAATAAAGAATCACTGGTAGATGTCTGTGGATTACAGGGCAAGAGAGCGACGACAAAAGTGCCCTCGCCTTTGGTTGTCACGGGATAGACTCCGACCGCTCCTTCAAACGATGTTGTCAGTCGGCCGCTCCGTCTCCGACTCGCGGAAGACAAACACGGTGCAAATGAACTTTAACCACTGCCGACCTAAGCCCCCGTCGCTCCGTCCTCGGCTTCTGTCACCAAGTTCAGTATGACACCGTTTTCGCTACTACAGCCGACTGGAGGTAACGCTCTTTCATTAGCCCAGGTAGCTAACCGACAAGCAGCGGTAGCCGGCAGTCCAAGAAACTCAACCAACACAGGAGATACGCACAGACAAACGGCAGACGAGACAACAGAGGGCGATTTCACTCTGACTACTCAGACATTAAAAATCAATCCATAAACCTAATCTTCACTGCTCTCATTTTTAATATATCATTTCTGTTTCGTCTTCACCTCAGTTTTTCCACACTCTTCCGTTACCAGCTACTTTGCTTCGCGTGCCCGGTACCCCTGGTTACCCCACTCAAAGACCGAACGAGCGCTGATCAAAAACAAGTAAAAACTCCAACCTTGACCCCCATTACCCTGACGGTCAAAGGACTTGTTTGCTTTCTAAATCCAGCAGTTTCAAAAGAGCAAAAACAAAAAGCTGCTCGTGTATACTAACTTAATTTCTACAAAACCATTACAGGAAACGGTTAAAATTCACAACGCGAACATAAATTACTCCCGTACAATTTCCTAGTTACTTCTTTTCAAGGCTATATACCTAAATACAAAAAGTACTACTAAGTCCGCTTCAGCTTGAATTTGAGTTATAAGAGTTGTCAGACTTTGGTTTTAGCGTTAGCCTTCCGTACCTCTGTTTTGTAGCTGTTATTTCCATCGTTCTTTAATTGTTCGTTTTTGGGCCCCACAGTTGTACTTCTGCGTAGTTCGGCTGGGACTCCTTCGATAAGACTTAGGCGAACCGATGACAAGAACTTTTGTACCTTGTCTTTCGGGCTAATGTTTTGTTCTCCCGACAAAAGATCGATCGTGCTACACAATAAATCAAGTAATATAACTTTTGTTTTATCCATCAGTAGTACATCGTGAGGTCAGTCCTTGTCCCGGTGATATAGCTAAATTTCAGGTCATATGTTCGCTTTTTCATAAAAGCATGAAACTTGGTACACTTGTACACTTTCGGGCCCTTAACACTTTCAGAAAAGGAGCCTTTGCAAAAACTCCTCGTGGCCATTTTACTTTCCGAAAAGTAATTAGCCTAATTATGTATTTTGCATCACATCTCCTGAACCAAAGATGATAACACAGAAAAGGTGATGTTTTGATGTTCAAGGATTACAATGATACCACATACAATATCATAAACTATTCGAGTGAGTGGTTAATGGTGAATTCAGTGACGTTGTGAGAGGGATTACAATAAAATCGCGGTGTCTGAGAAGATGCAGAATGAAATTTCGGGCATGTTTCATGTAATCTTTCATTTGCGATCACTCTCTGGGGCCACAATTGTCTATTCTGTTAGTATCCACAAGGGGGAAGCATTTATTTCAGTTGATACTTCTCAGTGCAGCCATCACCGCCCCTTTAAATAGGAACAAGCTCCAGCTTTTTAAAACAGCTTCAATAAGAGGACAGTAAACGTGCTGACAAATCACTGAAAAATCTCTGGAATGAATGGAGCAAATTCCCTCAATTAAGGATGCACTGGTGCAGCACCTCAAAAGAGCCGTGTACCAAGGAGGACACTGCTGGGGACAAGCACTTGAGGTGGCTCCAGATAGGCCGTCTCCAACAGAATGGGGTTGGTTGACCCAAGCAACTGGAGAACAATGTGGTCAACTCACAAAAGCCTCCTTAAAGCGCACAGCTCTGTGTCAATGTGGAGGAGACTGTGACGGAGACAGTTAAGAATAGGTTCAACAACAAAACAACCAAACAAACATCTTTCTGAAATAGCCTTTTGAAGTAAATCCTTGTGTTTGACACATTCTTTTCAAGCTAATTTCTTAAGGTCATATTGAATACTGTTCTACTCTTTACAGCCACTGTATTGTAGGGGTTGATGAACAAAAGGATTAAGCTTTTAAGATTCGACACAACGTGCATGCAACAGACATGATATTGTAAAATCTAGCCTAGGTTCTCAGATACTGTGATTACCTTTTCATTTCACCGAATTTACCATTAACTATTCACCTGAAACAGTTTCTGATGTCGTATATGGTATCATTGTAATCCTTGACCATGAAAACACCTTTTCTGTGTTATCATGTTTGGTTCAGGAGATATGATGCAAAATACATAATTCCGTAATGGCGGAAAGTAAAGTTTCAAGATATTATCACGCAGGTGTTATATCATTTTAGACTTTTCACATGTCACTTGTGCAGTTATTGATTTCGGCTGAACTGTACATGTGTAGTTGTAGGTTTTTAAACTCTGTTTTAGATGAAGGTGACATGCTGATTTGAATTATTTTATTCTGCAGTCTTTGCTTGTTGTTTGTGATTTTAGCTAATGTGCAATGATACAATTTCTTTTACAAAAACACTTGAGATGGCAATGAGCATTTAAAGACCACAGGTAAAAAGTCCATGAACTAGAAACAGATGAATGTGAATGATCCAATGACTCTGTGATTAGAAAGGCAGAGAAGCAGAGAGTTGATATGATTTAATAAAGTATGAACTGTGAATGGTGCATAGAGTCGTGTTCCAGTATTTCCTATAGTTTAATGATCTGTAATTGTACAAATGACTAATTAACCTGAAAGTCCTAAGAGTTATCTATGATCACCATTGACCTCATTGTTCTTAATGCTAACCACAATACAAGGCACAGACAGCACTTGTGATTGGTTCTACTTCTATTACATTTAGGAAGAGGACACAAGAATCTTAAAACTGGCAAATCTGGTTACACAGAAATACAGACAATGTACATATAATATGTACTATGAACATTTGAAATCACAAAATATTTTCAGTGAATAAAATTTCATTTTTTAATTTCAGAAATGTGGAGCATTAGTGCAGGGTCTTCATGCAGATCTGAGGCCATTAGTCCTGGCTGTTCATGCAGATCTGAGGGCATTAGTCCTGGCTGTTCATGCAGATCTGAGGCCATTAGTCCTGGCCGTTCGTGCAGATCTGAGGGCATTAGTCCTGGCTCTTCATGCAGATCTGAGGACATTAGTCCTGGCTGTTCATGCAGATCTGAGGCCATTAGTCCTGGCTCTTCACGCAGATCTGAGGCCATTAGTCCTGGTTGTTCATCCAGATGGGAGTAGATTGATGCTGGCACCTCAAGCAGATCTGAGGGTATTGGTGCTGGCTCTTCATCCAGATGGGAGTGGATTGATGCTGGCTCTTCATGCAGATGTGAGGGCATTAGTGCAGGCTCTTCCTGAGGCACCTGCAAATCCTCCTCACGAGGGAACACTTTCGCGGTTTCTCTTTGCGCTCATATGTGGTGGGCTTACTCTCAGGTGGAGATGCAACATCTTCCTGTGGCACACACTGAATCTGGTTCTTGGCCAGCGTCTTCTTGTTCTCCCCGTTTCCCCCTTTGGATGGCTGTTAGTAGGCAAAAGAATGATTTTTCTTATATAGAAAAGTAAATACCACATGAAATTACAGATACAATTACATTTGGTTTTGATAGCTACACAAACAATGCTAAAATGACAGAGCTAGAGATTAATTAACATGCAAAAATATGCAGTTCTATACTTCATTCTTACCTTTGTTTTGATTTTCAGTCTCGCAATCCTTTCCTTGAGTCTTGCCCAGCAGGATTTCTTCTTCCCTTCAGTAGGAGGAGGAACATTTTGACTTTCTTCCTCTTCCTCCTTCTCCTCCTCCTCCTTCTCCTCCTCCTCCTCCTCCTCCTCCTCCTCCTTCTCCTCCTCCTCCTCCTTCTCCTCATCCTCCTCATTCTCCTCCTCCTCCTTCTCCTCCTCCTCCAAATCCTCTTCCCAAATCGGGGGTAAACTTGCCACGCTCTCTTCCGATTCCGAATCCAAATCGCTGTCCGTCTCGTACTCCTCTGAGGCCAGACCAAACCGCTTAGCCACCTTTTCCAGGACAACGTCCGCTATCTGCTCCGCTGGAAATACTGTGGTGGGAAGGCTGTTAGATTTGAGGTGACGCCTTACCAGTTCCTCCACAATCTTAGCAAGGAGCTCGCGTGGAGTTGGTCGTTTGATTTCGGACTCCTGAAGAGACACAACTGTGTCAGGTTCCCCTCCGTGTGCCACCACTGATACTGCCATTTCACTTTCCAGGACAAACAGTATCATGTTCTCCATGTCATAAAGGAACTCATGAGCGCTTGCATGGCCATACGTGAGGCCATCCACCTCCAATTCACGTCTTTTTAATACAGCATCCAAGATTTTAGCAGCATGCTGTTCCAAAGAGGGAACACCCTCTAGACCAACGGTGGTCTGTCTGACTACCCTCGGACAGACAGACAACACCGTGTCAGAGATTGCGCCTGGGATCAGATCAGGCACACTTGAATCCACAGGACCGTCCCCAGCCTCTAATGTTACCTGGGTCTGGGAAGGTGTGGACTCAACCAGCTCCTCTGTTTCAGACCTTCCACAAAAAAACAAAAATTAAATGCAAAGATTCATATTACTACTTCCATTCATATTTCTTTTCTAATTAATATGTCTATTTCAGTCTAATTTATTTAACCTGTTTATGAACAATTCTTATGTCTGATGTTTACCCTTAGATAATTAGCATATTCTTTAAACACAGTACACTATGAATGCACAATAAATGCATTATAATGTGGATAGATGAAGAGAGCAACATTTCATTTGAATTTACCTCTCTGCTGAGGCACAGATGGATGGTGGGGTGCCAGGGGTAACCACTCTAGATGTAAATAAAGAGCTTGGATACACTCCCAAACATCCAGAGATCAACGGAACAATCGTCATCTCGGTGATCTCGCTGATGACCTCCACGACTTCTACAACTGCCCAGCCAATTTCAACTTTAGTCATCTGCATTGAAAAAAAGAATCAGCAATTAGTCAATTTGCATTCAAACAATAAACGTGATCTACTTTACTCTCAGTCTATCTAAAAGCTTCACTGCTAACTAAAGCATCATAATGAACTGTCACGTGTCTAAAGACATGCTTACTGAAGTCATTGCATTTATAATTTACTGGAACTTCAGAGCAACTATCACTTACAATTTACATATAAACTTGTTATGAACATGTAAAGAAAACTCGCAAAAAATATGATAATTGACCAAAATTTGTATCCCCTATGATCAATGACTTTTAAAATGAATAATAAAATAATAGAGAAGCCTACTGGTTGGGGCACCCCATCTTGGATCAGACTCCATTGCCTGCAAGAGAAAAGACTTAGTTAGTAATTACACATAACACAAACACAATAACTACAGTGAATATACACAATACACAAGCCTAATTAATGTGTATAATAACCATATTATAACCATAACAACACTGAATTCTCTCTGACACGGCCAAAGCAGCATGAAAGACAGAGGACGTACTCAGTAGTCAGGCTGGCCAGGATCTCCAGAAGGACAGGAGATTCTTGCAGAACACCCAGGAGAGAGGATGCATCCCTAGAGCTCATCCTTTTCAGTACGGCATTCACTGCTGCTCGCTTACGCCTGATTTCGTATTTGTACGAGTCTTTTATAAAATCGATCTGCACATCAAAAATAACATTGTAAAGTAAGCACATACATTACAGAACAGAGACTGTGGTTCTAGTGACAGAAACATTTTAAAAGTAGTGTTTACGTTTTGGAATAACTTTCAGAATCTTAGTTCTAAGCAAGAGTTTAACTATCACTGAACAGTACTATATTTTCAGTGGTTCTTGTAAATGTCAGTGTAGGCTCCTGCATAATATTCCACAAAAGTGACACAGAACTGTATTTTACCTATAAACTTTTGCGTTTACATACCTTATATGCCCTTATTCTGCCTGGAGCATCAATTACAATGTCTATTTGGTAGGCCAAACTCTCAGCAACCATTGGTTGAGACAGAATCTCTTCAAACTGACCGACCTGGCAAACATAGAACAGTAAATTACGTTGATAGATACTTAATCAGAATAATGATAATTAGCAATCAGAACTCAAATATCAAGGCATAATATAATAGTCTTTCTCTTTATATAATCGATAGCACTTACTTGGTTTTCCTCTGACATCTCGGAAGCGTGTAATGGTTCCGCAGAAAACTAGTTATGAGACCACTCAAATCCAGCTCGTGTTTCGTCAAGAACAAAAGTGAAGAAAAACTCGCCAGCCACCTTGACTTTATACAATCTTTCGGGTGACGTCACAGTGGCGGCCTATACTGCAGCCAATGGTGCGTTCTCTCAGAAGTCTCTACAATCTAATTGGTCAAATCGTAAAGCACAATTTGAGTGCGTGCATTCCTAGTACACAGTATTAGGGCCACACTGAGGAAAAACAATTCTGAGATTTCGAGAATAAATTCGTAATTCAACGAGAAAAGTTGTAAGTTTACGAGGGGAAAAACAAAATTTTAGCAAAACATATTTCCAGCGACCAACAAAACGGGCGAGAAACCCGTCAGTTGCAGCCTGAGCCTACTTCTGGCAACTGCTGTTTCAGGATTTATTGTCATTGTGCTAGCACAACATTGTGCCGTGCCACACAAATCAAAGTCCTGATATGATAGTTTGGTTTGCAGGCTGCTCTTCTGATATTTCCCCTCTAAAGTAACAGGTAACATAAAATTATGACTTTATTCTCTTTTATATCAGAAGAGCAGCCTTCAGCCTCCGTTAAAATGAGGAACTGGAGCATCTTGTGAAATTATACTTTAGTATAGGTTTCACAAATAACGATATACTTAATCTTTTGGCACATCAGCACCACATTATCATATCAGGACTTCGATGTGCAGCACGACACTACGTTGTACTGGAATGTCGATAAAGTTCTTGAATCCTGAAACAGCAGTTGCCATAAGCAGGCTCATGCTGCCACTTACTGTCATCTCGCCCGTTTTGTTGGTTGCTGGTATATTTTCCGAACAATTATGTATTTTCTCTCCTAAAATTAGAACTTTGTTTTCATTAAATTACGGCTTTATTCCCGTAATATTTTGACTTTCTTCTCAATCACGACTTTACTCTCCTTAAATTGCAACTTTATTCTCGTAATATTGTGACTTTCTTCTCAGTTACGACTTTATTCTCGTTAAATTACGACTTTTGTTCTCGGCGTCTCAGAATCCTTTTCCCCTCACTGAGATCCTAATAGTCTGTCATATCGTCGTACCTATACAAGTAGGCCTAATATCAAAATAAAATATAGCAAGATGTGACGATCAAGAGATTTGCTCTCAGTCCAACAGTCTTTGACATTAAAAGACCAAAAGACTGGCTGCTCGTGCATGACGGAATTCCTGCAAAACCATTACAGTGTTAAAGTTCACAATATGAATTCTTTACAATTTTCCAGTTACTTCTTTTCACGGGTAAGTCTAAATGCTGAAATACAAAAAATAGTACCGCAAAATAAATTAATTTCAATTTTCTGAAATGGCTACGCTGCATAACCCCTGCACATTATGTTTGTTAGCTGCTGCTGTTTCCTTCGTTCTACTTTAATTGTTCGGATTTTACTCACACTATTGTAGTTTTGCGTAGTTCGGCTTGGACTTCTGTCATAAGATTTAACTGAGAACTTTTTGCGAGGTTTCGAGGTAATATTTCCTCGCGCGATCATCTTCGACATGTAGGGGAGACCAGGGATGGTCGTAACACTTTTTGCGATTTTCCCAATTTGCTGTTATAAACTTCAGTGTGTCAAGCACTGAAACGATGTATATAAGTGGTTTTATGGAATATGTACAGATTGCAAAATTTAGTTAAATACACTCACACCTACAACCGACCCAGTGTACACCGAAGGTTGTAACACATGCCAGGGATGGTTGTAACATGCCTAAAGTATGCATAATTAATCAAATACTCAAAATGAAAAAGATTATTTATCATTCATGTTATTGTGACTATTCATTCATTCAGACATCACTGCACTGACTTGTTTGATTTCATTTCTGGCCACAATTTTTACAGGATTTTGGACAGTTGTGATTCCTGTCTTTTCCATATTCCAGATAATAATAATAATAATAATAATAATAATAATAATAATAATAATAATATTTATTTAGAGCCCAATATCACTATTTATAGTCTCAAAGGGCTTTACATGTCTATAACAAAGTCGAATCAAAATTATATCATGCATAAGTTCGAGAAAATAGATAAGTCTTTAGTTTTGTTTTAAAGGTATTGAGAGAGTTTGCTTCTCTAACTTCTTTAGGTAAACCATTCCAA
Source organism: Chanos chanos (assembly GCF_902362185.1). Classification (NCBI taxonomy): domain Eukaryota; kingdom Metazoa; phylum Chordata; class Actinopteri; order Gonorynchiformes; family Chanidae; genus Chanos; species Chanos chanos. Next base: position 10,078,307 of record NC_044503.1, on the reverse strand, counting down.
AGGAAGGGAGAGCGGTAGGAAAAGGCTCGGTTGCCAGGGGACTTCTTTTTAACTCTTGGAATAACTAATAATCCAGAATCTTGAGAGCGCAGGGTGCGAGGTGGGTTATAGGGTGTAATTAAGCCAGACAGGTAGGAAGGCGCAAGCCCATGTAAAATTTTATATGTTAATAAGAGGACCTTAAAATCTGCCCTTGCATGAATTGGGAGCCAATGAAGGGAAGCCAGGACAGGGCTAATGTGATCAAACTTCTTCGTTCAGGTCAGAATTCTAGCAGCAGCATTCTGGACCAGCTGAAGACTATTGGTACTAGAGGCAGGCAGGCCAGAGTAAAGAACATTGGCTTGTGCTTTGTGTTTGGTCAGGACAGCAGACAGGTTGACAAAAAACTTGTTGACATTTGTTTTATTGAAGCCTGTAGCCTGCGAAAGGCTGCTATCCTCAGGGCTTTGTATGGAGAGGGCAGGGTGCCTTTTTCAAAAAGCTGCAAACCAGTCAGCTCCACCCATCCCTTTCTCTGCCCAGGTTTCAGGACTGTTGCAATTGTAGGCCTTTGCTAAATCGTAGACAAACTTCCATACCTAAAATGAATAAATTGTTGTGAGTTAGCTGGGTACATAATAAATCCACATACAGCCAACTCTAGCTTAATATGTACCTCCTTCGGGCTCAACCCATAGTACAAATCAGTTGCCTGCGTCGGGTTGTTTCTCAGAAGGATTTCCTGTTCTGTGGAGAAAACCCTCTTGAGGGTCCAGTGCCTTACGCTGGGAAGTGATTTGGATCCCTGGCACTCCACCCTCTGCCTCTTCCTGTGATACTGTTTATGGTGATAAATTTCAGTATTTCTATGTGACAATAGATATTGGATTCCAAAATGTTAAAACCTATGACCTTTTTGTGTTCGTCACCGGAATGTCGTAATTATGAAGTAAATGTAGTTGAACTCCTTGTAGTTTCTGAGCAGCAGGAAAGCGGTTTCTTAATGAGCCAACATTGGTTGTTCACATATATTAGCCTGTCATGAAAAACACTGGGTAGGTATTAGGACATTTTGGTATGCAAATGTTCTAGACCAGAGTCTAAAAAAACATTTGAAGAGTCTCGATTATATACACATTATAATATGCTCACAACACAAATCATATGCTTAATGACCTGGTATTAGAGACTGGCCATAGATTGAGTTAGTACTCAAACCCATGAGCGCTTGAAGAACAGATACACAGTCTCGCTTTTTTTTCAAGGGGCTACAGCAGTGTGCATGCTGACAGTTATTTCACTTAAGTGACTGTGTTTTAGCCAGCTCACCTCACCTCTGAAATGGTGAGTGAATATAAAAAGGAAACCTCAAAAAATTCCAGGGCCTCACGAAAGAAATGCATAGGTTTTTGGCTTTGGTCTTTTTGGTCACTTTTCAAGGAACTTAGGAGTTCTGAAACTGTCTAGAGTGGGAACCATATAGTACCTGAACTCATTCATGTTTTGCTTTCCCTCCACACTGTAAGGACCCTGGAGATAATGTGCATGAGGAGTAACTCACAGTTAATGAGTACAGTGGTCTTTCATCTTTGGGTAATCCTATTCCATTTTTTAATTATTTATGTCCCACACTGCTTTGATATAAGGTGTATGCCCAGCTCAGCGAAACGCAATAGAGCTTTCTGATACACCTTTTTGTTTCATGTTAACTCACTCTGTGACTGATCCTGTCCTCCAAATAGACACCATGTAATGCCTGCACTCTCTTGACAGTTCATTTTCCCACCGCATTTAGTATGTTCTGGTTTTCTATTTTTGCTTCATTGTTATAATTCACTTGCTTCCTATCTAAATGCATATTTACTGTGCATGCTGGCTTGCTACATGCTGGTATTTCAAAATGGAAGTTGGTCTACTTGGTCATTCTTTGAAGCTTGCATTTAACTACTGAGCAACGTTCCTTACTGCGAGCTCCACCCCAACAGCTCCTGCTCCATCAAAAAGTACCTACTCTGGAGTAGGAACTATACTAAGGAATTTGGCAATTGATCAGCAGACTGGATGGAAGCTGTCTCTTGCAGAAAATGTTTAGAATTTACAATTTACAAGTTGGTATTTAGCAGACGCTTTTAGCCAAAGCGACTTACAATAAGTGTATCAGTCAGATCCTATTGCCTCACAAACAGAGGTCACAATAAGGCTATACATTAATTACCCTTCGTATTACGCTCCTGGAATTCTGTGACAGTAAACGATAAACACAAGACAAGGTTAGTAGTTTTTTTTTCTTCTTTTATATATATATATATATATATATATATATATATATGTGTGTGTGTGTGTGTGTGTGTGTGTGTGTGTGTGTGTATATATGTATATATATATATATATATATATATACATATATATATATAAAGAAAGGGAAGTTAGGCAGTGGGGGACAGGTGGGTTCTGAAGAGGTGGGTTTTCAGTTTCCTGCGGAAGATGGCAAGAGATTCCGCAGTCCTAACTGAGTGAAGGAGGTCATTCCACCACCGCGGAGCAATGGCGGAGAAGAGGCGTGGTCGAGAGGAACGGCTGCCAGGTTCCCGAAGTGAGGGGACCGTTTAAATAATCAGCTAATGATTACTCAAGAATGCATTTTGAAAATGCATTGAGTTAAATGTAGAGATTTCTCTTTCAAAATATCATCAGTAAAAGCCAAAACTCTTAAGCAAAAGAAAACCTGGGGTAAAGTACAGACTCTTGAGAATCATGCTTAGGCACAGTAAGTTCTCGTACTTTGTTACCTCTCAGCCCCGGTAACATACACACACCCTATATACACCTATAGCCTTGCAATTGCAGGATAAGCTCATTTTAATCACGTCAGTAAGAGAAAATCTTTCGTACTCACTCTATTTCTGATCTAAATACTTTTTAGTGTTTGAGGTGTCACTGGTTACCAGATGTGCCCAGTCAATCCTCTGACCTTAGATGATGAGGCCCCAAACCCCATGTGTACCAAGCCACCCAGTCATAGGCACTAGAAGGTTGGGGAGCTTCAGGTGCTCCAAACCCCAAACTCTTGCTCAGGTTTTTGAGTGAGCTGTGTGTGTGTGTGTGTGTGTGTGTGTGTGTGTGTGAGCTGGAGTTAGATCTTTTTTTTTTCTAAGTATCCACCAACCATCACTTACTGTCATTGCCATTTTTTATCGATGCTTATATTCTTCGTAGATACTGTGCTCAGAGATCGTACTCAGATGTACTGTTACAATAAGAAAGTATCCCAAAACATGAGGTTATGTAAAACCCCTGAAATGTTCAGCCATACATTGAAAAGATATTTGTTCTGTTCTCCAAACTGTTTCACAAATTACGAAGGCCATTAGGGGAGCAGCAGTAAAGGACTGATGTTAACTCTTGCCCTCAAGCAAGCAGGAGAGCCTGTGAGGCAGAGTGGCATAGCACAGCCAAGTGTATTTTTCAAACTAGGACTCAGGTCAATAAGATATTTAACTGGGGAATGACCTCCTCTCCAGTACTTCTCCAGTCATATGTTATGTCTGTTTATACTTGCCACAAACTACATAAAGTATATAATTTATGAGTATATGTAGTAAGTAAATAAAGTATATAATTTTCTGTAGATACATACTTTGACTTTCAGGCTTTTTGTAAACTCTGTTTGAACTGAGGGGTGGTAAGCTGATTTCTGCACCATGTGCTTATCTCTATTAACCTCATTGCCTTGTCAGCCCACCGTGCCTAGATGTATGGCTGTGTGTGAGCCTTTGTTCCGAGGCCCATGGAGCAGCTGCTGGAGAGGGTTTACTGGGATGCTTAGAATATAATAGAATAGTTTTATTGTTTGGTAGTTACACAAAACCTCTACATGCAGTATGAGCAAATGCCACTCCATGTATTTTTGTTTAATGGGTAGTTAGATAAGGTCTTTTTTTTAAGCTATGGCAGTTTTTTTTTTAAGTTTTGTTTTGTTTGATTGATTACATCCACAGTGGAATCATCCACAGTCCTTCTTCTGAATTCACTTTGTATCTGATCAAACACGGAGCCTTGCTCTTTAAAGTTTGTCATTGCCATCTGTATCTTCCTGTTGCAATCTAAGTAAAACCCCTAAAATTTTGACTTGGGTTTTAACATAGTGTTTCTATGATTTTTAACTGTTACCAGTGGACAGTGGTCCTTCTTTTTTCTGAAAAAATTCGAATTAGCAGTGATGTTTTAGGGGCCTGTGTGTGAAGGCCTATGATATGAATTTGACTTTGAATTTGTTTGATTTGTATACTTTCGGACTCTCTTAATTATTCATTGTGTTGAAAGTGAACTGTGTCATCACATTTTCTTTTTAAGTTTTCCAGTTTGTTATCGAGTCATTGTTCAGTAAAATAGCAGGACCTTATCTGTGTTTTAAGGCTCTGACTGTTTTCTCCATGTGGCAGTTACAAAAAATAACCTCAAAAAAGAAAGAGCTGTATCAACCAGACAAATCAAATTGGGCCAGAACCAAGTCTGTATTTATCAAACTGAACCAAACATATGTATTGACTAATTACATAGATAATAAAACACACATTTCACCATTCACTCATTATATTTATATATGCCCATTACACATACATTCAGTAGTCATTACATATGTTTGCTAAATACACAGTCTCAGTAATTATTCATATAAACATTAGATGTGTACCTTATAGGGCTGCATGAAATGGAGAAAATATGCATTAAGTGTACACTAATTTGTTGGATACTGTGATGGGTATAGGAGATAAAACAATAGCTTAAAATGTACAATGTTAGTGTGTCTCTGAATGTATGTGCTGTGAGTATATGTATATGTATAAGTATATAGTATATGTAGGATAGAGGGTGTGACCCAGAAAATGAATAGATTATGTTTGCTCTGTGATGAAATCAAAATCATTTCCAACTGTTTTTCAAGTTTATTTAAAACCAGCAGCAATGATGCACAATAACAGTAATTACCAATTAACCACAAATATAACGGTAACAAAAACTGAGCCATGGCTACATGACACAGTCTCCACAAACCTTTTAAAACCAAAGTGTTGCCACACAACTTTTCAGTTTCATCGTCTTCCGTGGCTGTCTCACTTGCATTCGTGGTCTCAGTTTTTCCTTGAGGCCCACTCACTTTTAGTAGCTTGTTGCTCAGCTGTTGCATGTGGTTTGTGTTTGTCTTTGCAGCTTCATACCTTTGTACACTTGTGTAGATAATGCTAGAACATGGCTATTTCTCTGATCTGTGTCAACCCTTTTAGCTTTATGAATCTCGGCCGTTCTGATATTGCGGTACTTTGCAATATGTTTACCGTGGAAATTCATATCACAACGAGGCTATAAATACTATATACATCGTGCAGCTCTAATATCTAATTGAAAAAAAAATGTGGGTCTTTTCCCCTTGTTTCTGCCAGCTATTCTTCCCCCTTCTCTCCCTCTCTCTTTCTACCTGTCTTTTTGTAGGAGATGATGACAGGCACCTTATGAGTCGGTGAATGGTGTGTGACCTAAGAATACTGTGCGGGATGCAGAGAGGTTGAGAGCATCAGCATTTCACCTTGGAGGGAGAGTTATTGATTCACAGGTACTGCAACGATGTTATATGTTGGCATGCTACAGTGCACACATTTAAATGTGTTGCCATACATTTGCACGGTTCCTATATAGTCACAGTTTTCTCTTTAAGGAACTGGTTTACGTTATTACACATTACGTATTATATATTTTATACATGCATACATTCTAGCAGTGTTCTGTTAGTAATGACTATTCTATTGTTGTAATCACACATTTGTCAGGAATGCCCATAGATGAATCCTTTATCTCGTCAGAGCAGATCATCACACCTTGTGAACCTCTCCAAGCACACGATTAAACTGCACAAATTGTCACTTAAGTGCTGCATCCAGGGTTTCATTGTTGGTATTCATTTTTTAAGGCTCCGAATCAATCTGGGTCTATTCTCGCTCATAGGGGGAAAAAAATCATCTTTTATTGCAAACTGCGCTATAACACACCTTAAAATGAGCAAAACTGTATTCCAAAGAATGACAAGCTCTGGAAATGGTTTGGATCTGAAATAGAGAGCTTGATTTTTGTAGAATATTTTTATCCTGCAAACAAAATGCCATCTGTGTAGATGTGAGTGTCCGTGGATAGAGGCAGAAGGTGCTATATAATCTCTCTGGAAATGCATTGGATTCGCTGATTTTGTGCACCTTCTAAGACTATTTATATCTTAGTGAGTGAGAGTGCAGATTAGATATGGCAAGCTTTAAACACTAGTCAATACATTTGCTTTGGAAAAAATAACAACAACAACAACAACAAAAAAAGCCCTTATCATTTGAAACATACATGATATACTGTATGTAAATATTGAACTTTGTATCCTCTTGTGTTCAGGGACTGTAAATTTCAAAATTTCCATAAAACACAGATTTTGCTGACCACTATGTAATGACAGACCAAAGGAAATCTCCCTTTCAGACTGAAAAGTGAATGTCTCTTACCTTCTGGAATTGATACTGAAAATGTGCAGAAAGGACACTTTTTTCTCTGCTCTAAGAGGTTGTATTCATACAGAAATTGAGAAGTGGATTAGGGAAGTAGTGACGCAGAATCAAATTAAGTACAGTAAGATTGAAAGGATTTATTCATAAATGCTGGAATGGGACTTGTCATGAATGAAGTTATGACATTAATGTATTAATGTGCAGCCGTACGACACTGGGTATAAATTACCCTGTTTTTTTTCCTCTTGCTTTTTGGCTGTAAGGATTCTTTCACTCAACTAATCAAGGCTTTGACAATCAGCTGATCATGTGAATCGGGTGTATCCGAGCGGAAAGAGTTTGTAAATGCAGAGCTGTTGGGCACTGGGACCATGACTGGAAACAACTGCTCCATGTCCACAAAGTATATTCTGATATTCTCAAAATAATTACAACATGTTGTTCCTCAACACGATGAAAACTTTAATAAAACACAGAAATGATAATTATTACTGTAAAACTTCTGATTTTATGACAGGAGTAGATTCATAATTGCAGCATGCAACCAGGTTGAATATTGTTAACAAAACCTGTCTGCAGTACTTTATTTGGGGTAGGCAACAAATTGAGTTGTTATTGTGCACTGCTGTGGAGAACCAACTTACAGACACTAAATTGTTCTATTCAGTAATCAATGTTACATACCATTTTAGAAAAATAGAATTCCATATCGTGGGGCGGCAGGGTGGTGCAGTGGATAGTTCTGTCGCCTCATAGCAAGAAGGTCCTGGGTCCTTTCTGTGTAGAGTTTGCGTGTGTGGAGTTTGCATGTTCTCCCCGTGTCTGCGTGGGTTTCCTCCCTCCGGGAGCCCCGGTTTCCTCCCACAGTCCAAAGACATGCAGGTTAGGTGAATTGGAGACACTAAATTGCCCCTAGGTACGAATGTGTGTGTGAGTGTGTTTGTCTGTGTGTCTGCCCTGCGATGGACTATCCAGGGTGTTTCCCCGCCTTTCGCCCTATGAGCGCTGGGATAGGCTCCAGCAACCCCTGCGACCCTAATTAGGATAAGCGGCTTAGATAATGAGTGAGTGAAAGTGAGAGTGAGTGAGAATTCCATATCAGAGTAGCTAGGGGCATTGACTTAGTTGACCTGCTGTGGTTAAACTGAGATTTAAAAAATCTTAAATTTATTCTGAAATTCTCTGGAACTTCATTTCAACATAAAATCCTTCCAGACTTCTGCTGTTTGAGTTGATTGGTCATCTGTTTCTCTTGTTTCATTCTTGTTATAAACATCTGGACTGTGAAGATAAAATCGAGAATATCAGTCTTGAAAATTGCTATCTGAAACATCCTAAAGAGGTCAGCAAAACTGCATGAATATCTTGATACAGGTGCTGAATGTGTTTAATATTATTTTTACCTATCAGAATAAGGAATGTTGTTGCACAGTGGTAGTTGTGTGAGTGTCAGTACTTGTGTAAGTGAATGCAAGGGAGAAGTGTAGTAATTTTATGATTTAGTAAAGTTCAGAAATAATTACGATTGTGAACATGGTAACTTTTATATTTTATTTTGGAAAATGTATGGATAATTAATGATTGTGAAAACAAATGAAATTGTGTATTTTTGTCAGCGTAGAACCAGCTCATTCTAATGTGCGTTTTGTTTTATTTGATCGAGTAATCATATATTTTTTGCCGCACCAGTTGCTCAAAGAAGGGGTTAGATGTTGTAATTAAATATTATTCAACACGTTGTTACAAACTGGAAGAGAGACTGGATGCTGGTGCGAGTTACCAGCATTTATCAAAAAGCAGGCCAGAAAACACAAAAACAAGTCTGGATTCACAGTAACTCTAATACTCAGTCAGGTAGAACTCAGGCATATGACAGCAGGAAATAGACAAAACAAAGACCTCACCAAATAAGGAAAACTAGGGGCATTTATACAAACAGAAAACCAGGCTTGATTCACAAGCACAGCGGGAACTAATGACTGAACAATTTACAAAATCCAGGAATGCAAAAACTAGCTCAAAACAGCCAGTAGAGGGGGAGAGTGAACCAGGGTGTGCAATTGTTCTTGTCTGAAGTTTGTGTTCTTTTGATGAGCCAGTATTGGGGCATTTTAAATAGAAAACATATAGTTTGATAAACACTTCATATTTTCAATCTGTCACATAAAAGATTAACATTCAAATCAGTTCTGATCTACAATAAATAAGCTTACTAGCAAATGTTGTTATCTTTTAACCAGGTTTTTCCTTTCCTCAACAACAACAAAAAATTCATTCCTTAGGCCTGGCCTCCTTTTTTAAGGAAATAATAACTATATGTAAATACATTCAAGACAAAAAAGACTCAATAACAATATCTTTGTGTTTATTATTTATTTATTTACTTTCAAAAAGATAGTAACTTCACTACTGAGCACAGAGTGACACATCTTGTAAGTGAAAAATTAGTATTCAGTTCTTTGAAATATAATTATACGCTTTTGCTAATACAAAATACCCTGCTATTAACTGTTAAGATCAACCAAAATACTGTAACATATCATCAACATTTTCTACCACTAAGGGGTACATTTGTAGTTTCAAGCATTCAGATAAATAATAAACAGTGACATGTCGGTGTCCAGCCACCAATAAGTAACTCATAATGTATGTTTATACAGATACAGTCAGTATTTCATGATTATTGCACTTTTCATCTATGTGTAAAAATCAACCTCTGCTTGTATATGACATTTTATTTCATTTACTGTTGCTCTGTTTTCCAGTTTATTAATAGCTCAAACAACTAAAATAAACTGAATTGAAAATACATTATTTAATTAAATAAAATTAAACCAATACATTTATAAATAAATAAATAAATAAATAAATGACCCTTTCTGAGCACACATGACTTCCCTTCCGAAAACCCATATCAAAATAACATACACATTCTCGTTCATTTCAAATGAACATGCTTTTGGACAACAGTAAGCTTATCTTTGGCAAAATAATAATAAAAAAAACTTTAAACAAGTTTGAGAATGTCTCTTTGTAGGTAAGAGCTGTTGACATTATTTAAACTGGTTTTTATCTCTTAATTGAATCCTATATTGTTATCTAAAGAAGACTTCTTGATCTCATTGAAACATCACTTTCACGGCAGAAAACAGTTGAATAAATCAGGTAAACTCATGCAGTACACATTATATTCCTTAGATGAGGTCATTTCTCCTTTGAGAAAATGAATTCTCATCAGTAACTTAACAAATATAGTAACAGTTACAGAATTGGAAAATGTGAAATATGTTCAGACATACACCTAATTTTAAGTTTGCTTTCTTGGGTAACCCTTAAGTGCAGTTCACTTCCATCTGAACTGGACAAATTTAATCCAATATAATCATTTGCCACGTGATGCCGACATCTGCCAACAACTGAGCTGATTCCTAACAACTCCTAGCATTACCGTGGTCTAAAGGAATTGAATTGTGTCCGAATAGCAATATCAACAGAAGAATTACAGAGTTTCTCCTTAATGAAAATGTCAACCACTTAACCAGGCACAACACATACTCCGAAAAATGTAATATGTACAGTGTTATGAAATTCCATGCCTGTAAAGGAACAAAGAAGGGCAGCTGATTTAAGAAATCTTCTGTAAATCTCTTTCATGACACCTCTCCCCTCAAACTCCTATCCAATAATAGAAATATTTCATTAATAATATGAAGAAAACAAAAATATATTAAATACGTCTGAAAAATAACAAGAAATTCTCTCAACAATAGACCCTCAGCTGCCATTTTATGAATAGCTTCTGTGATGCAGAATTAGTGCAAGTTACTATAAGCACAGTTTTAGATATTAATGGAACAGGTGTAATAAGACACAGACTCTGTGAGTTTTGGGATGGCAGGTTAGTACTGGTTTTCTTAAACTGCTGGTAGTAATAAAATGTACTTATGGTGAGATACAAAAGCAAAACGATTGTGAGCACAGGAACATGAGCTAGTTCTTATCTTATACCTGTATATTTAAGAAGTGCAAGAGCCTGAGGTACAAACCACCCTGTGAGCACAGAGAAAACATGCAAAGTTACATGCAAGAACGTCTACCCGGTGATCAAGATGACACCAAGCTAAATTAAGCTAAGGGTTTTTTGTTTGCCCTTACTGTGCTAGAATGCAATGTGATTTGGATGAATACCAGTAAATATGTTTGCATGCTTAATGTTAAAATGATATGGACGATGTTGAAGGGTTGAGTTTCGCCAAGTACATCAAACCTCATCCATTCAACACTCAACTAAAGCGGTGTGCTTAACGTAAAGAGGTTTACAGTCTCAAAATTCTGTGTGATTTTCATATCTGTCACAACAACATCTGAATCACTGACTTACTTGTTAACTATATACAGCAGAGTACAAACATTTCCTTCCACTGTCTCTTTAAGTCTAATTTTGATCTCACATTACCACATGTATGTCTTTGAGGTGTCAATCTGTGAGTTCTGTGGGTCGACTGAGCCCTCTTTCTCTTTCTCTGTCTCATTTTCCCAAAGATTTATGAGAGGAGGGTAGAACTCGTTCAAAGGAATGGTGGTGGCATGCTGCATATATTTCTTCAGAGAGTGATGACAGGACTTCTGCTTCATGCGCCGGCCCATATAGACAACTAGCAGGGCCATGATGCAGATGGCAAACATGGAGCCCATTACTGCTGCCAAGGCAACGTTAGCAGGCTGGGCCACCATCTCCACAGCAAAACTGGCCTCCTTGGTAGTCACATTGATACAGGAGTGCTGAGTCTGTTGCTCTGTGGCTGCCATGGTGAGACAGACACGATACTCTGTTGAGGGCAGAAGGTGGGTGAGGTTGTACTCTTGAACGTCTACAGGAACCATAGCTGTATAACTGATTTGTGGATTGTCAATCTTCATAGTGGCACTAACCCACTTTGGCTGCGGTGCCTCGTGGTTTGGCATGGGCTGAGATGGGTAAAGCTTCCACTCTAATACCACAGACTGGGCATGGATGATCTTAGCCAGGACCACCAGAGCTCCAGTGGTGTTCACAACTCCTCGTTCACCTACACTCGGATGGTCACCGTGCCAGTCACCCCTGTCAACATGCACTGAGACACTCCGTGTGTCTGCACCCTCTGCATTCCATGCTACGCACGTATAGAGACCAGCGTCTTCCAGTTCCACATGTAAGATCTCAAGAGCTCCTTGATCCTGCAACCGGTGCTTCTTGCTGCCACTGTCTTCGGTCAGGACTGATGAGACAGTCTCTGAGGTGACTTTGTCACCTGTGGGGGTTACCCAGTAGAACTGAGGGGCAGGGTCAGCCACAGCCCAACAGTTAAGAGTCAGAGGCTGTCCTGCAGTTACATTGAGTTGAGGAGGGAAGGCATGAAGGGAAATGTGAGGCAGACAGGTGTTGCTGACAACATTCCAGCTGGTTGACACCACTTCCTGGAGTGCACGGCCAACAAGATGTGGTGGAGAGGCACAGAGGGTGATTTGAGATTCCAGTAGCTTGAGAGTTGACTGGTTTCCAAAGACTGTCCCCCAATTTGAGAGGCAATCACACCTGATTGGGTTGCTGTGGAGACTGATTTCATCCAAGCTGGGGAAGGAGGATAAAATCTCATGAGGCAAGAGACTGAGGTCATTATTATGAACCAATAAAGTGCGCAAACCACCCATGTCTATGAAAGCAGCACGGTCAATATAAGATAGATGTGGATTGTTATAAAGCTCCAGTTTTGCCATCTCTGGGAGGTTGGAGAATGCACCCCTCTCGACAGCTAGTAATTCCTCCATGTTGTTCAAACTCAGTTCCTCCAGATGTGGGAAATCGTGGAAGTCACCCTCTTGTACACGGACAATGGGATTCTTGTTAAGGTCCAGGAACTTGAGGTTTGGTAACACACGGAGAGCATTTTTGGGCACCACTGTAAGCTTGTTATCATAGAAGGAGAGACTCTCAAGGTACTCAAGACCCTGGAATGCCCCTGGAGGTACTTCCCTGAGCCCCATGCCAGCTAGCACAAGACTATGCAGTTTGGAAAGGGGGTGGAAGTTCCTGTCCTGCAAGCCCAGAATAGGATTCTCCCCTATCATAAGGATCTCCAAATTGGGAAGGGATTCAAACCAATGACTATCTATGGCAACCAGTTTGTTTGAGTTGAGGTGAAGCCTAAGCAGGTTTCCTAGGCCTGAGAAAGCCTTCGGACCAATGGATGAAATCTGGTTATGGTTAATGTAGAGTTCCTCCAAATGGACCAAATCCTTCAAGCAGAAATCTGGTAATTCTTTCAACTGATTCTCCTCCAAGAAGAGAGTCACGAGATGGGTTAGATTGGTCAGCCCCGTGTCTTGAATCTGTTTGAAGTGGTTTTGTGAGAGGTCCAGCTCAGTTAGGTTTACGAGATTGTGAAGTTCCATCGTCACAGATGAAATGTTGTTACTCTGAAGGAGTAACACCTGAGTATCACCTGAAATGTTCCAAGGAATGCCATTCAGGTGCAGCTCATTACAGTCCACTGTCTTGGCCTCATGGTAAACAGATTGTGGAGTGTACCATGGGCGGGTTTCACAGACACACTGGGCGGGGCAAAAGGGACTCACCAGGGGGCAGAGACACATGATCAGAATGAGACAGGTGGTGAGGAATGAAGCACAAATCCCAGTTTTCTCCATGGTGCAAATCTGTGAAATATTCTGTTAGAACATTAGACAAGTCTGTGGTTGACAGCTGAAAGACTGCTTGCTTTGATGCTGCAGTAGCTTAGCTGTTATCCAGCCCTAAAAAAGAAAAAAAGATTTAACTTCAGTAAACACAGAAAAATACAGTTTCATGTTTTATACTTTATAGGTAACTTGTATTAAACTGTTACAAACCCCATCCCCTAGAACTGAAGGGGAAAGGTTACATTTCTACCTCAATTCTTTCCAGTAATTGATTATTCAGCCATTTTTGACTCCGGACAAAGCAAGCAAAGATATTGTCATTGGCGTATTCTCCAAACCGAAGCATTTTTCATGAAGGCAGATCAGCAGTCAGATTTCAGTGGACACATGACAGCAGAAACACATCAAAGAAACCATATGCACAGTTGCCTATTTCAATACTCTTGTGACATGCAAGCGAACCGATTGAATTGCATGATCTTGTAACCACTGTGTCTTACAACCCTCCGGAGGGTTGTAACCATAAAGGATGAAAAGCGTTGTGAGGACGAAAGCAGTTGAAATGATTCACGGGCCTTATTGCACTGTAAATCTTCCCATGTAAGTAGACAAAAAGTGGTAGGGCAGGCTGGAGGCATTGCAAAGCCCTGCAGCATATGTTTCAGTTGAGAATGTTTCAGATGCTTAACATTTGTTCGGCTCTATTTGACAAAGACTATATTTTTTCCAACGCACGGACAACTTAGAGCAACAAAGCAGTTGCTCTAATAATAAATTCGATGCACAATGCTGCCAAAAAAAAACCACACACAACATTGTGCCTTTTAAAATAAAATAGAGCGTGGGTGTCTTTTCAAATTATGAGTTAATACATGAATGTTTCGCGGACTTTCTTTTCATCTCCTGCTATGCTGAGACATGTAGCGCATCATTCTCCCCTTAGCAATTGCCACCTTCTGCTAATGAGGCGAGTTTAACTGGCAGGATGTGAGGAGACAGTGGGAGGTTGGTAGTGGTTAATAGGCATTGCTCCAAGATGAATCACAGAGAGTCCAAACAACAGTTTGTCCATTAAGCAAAGAAGTGTTCATTATTGCCCTTGTCCTTGCTCATTTTCCCTTTATAAAGCATAAGGTTTTGCTGTGACTGTTGGTGGGTGTCACTTCACCCAGTTTATCACTAAACCGGTGCACACCAATGAACAACAACACATTCAAATTTATATGCCAGAGCAAAACAGATGGAAGCAGAAACATGTATGGTGACTTGTTATGACCCTGTTTCAATTACACCACAAGTAAAGAAGCTTTTACTTTTGGCAAAGTGCCTGTACAGTCCACAAATCCCTCTTGGGCTTAAGGATATTAAGAGTGGTGCCCCTCTGATGCAATGAGGTGTAACCTTTTCTGTTTTCTGCACAGTAAACAAACGCACTTCAAGAGTGTCCCCAGATGGACTCGGCATTTTCAGCACTTAAATAATCTCCCTAATTTCTGATTAATAAACATTTGATGGAAAAATAAGCATTTTTTTTCCTTACTGACTTACAAAGTGAGTGTTATATCTTTAAAACTGTCCCTCTGGGATATCTGCTCATTAAAAATGTCACTGAGACAGGGGTGACTCTGACCTCTTTCCAATCAATCTTATTTCCCAATGGACTTTTCCATGGACCTTGTGTTGTCGATATTGTACACCAGTGAGACGACAAACCCCCTGTCTCCGTTTGCCTCTCGGATTTGAGCACAACAGATGACAAAGTAAAGCTATGCTCACACAGTCTCAGGCAGACTATTCCGTGGAGTTTCTGAGGCTTTTAATCTGCTCAGCCTGTGGAAACGTTGCCTGACAGCCCCTTTTGAAATCCTAGGAACAAAGTCACTACATGGACACATTGCTCCAACACCAGTGAATCCAGAACGGGAGGCGCTGAAAATGAAAACAAGACAGGAATAATTACCCTGGCTCCTTTCAAGCGCTGCACACAAATTGACTCCCTGGAGAGTTGCATCAGGAGGGTGAGCTGAGCAACAGAGGGGCAGAGTAGAGCATGTGATGGGTGGAGAGGAGGAGACGGGAGTATCTTTCTTGCCTGCCACTGAGATCTCTGAGCAGGGAGAGAGTGTCTCAGCTGCCATGCTGGCTCTAGGTCCATGTCCTAACTCTTAAGCTGCCTGTGCGGGCTGATCAGCTGTGCGCCAGCCTGCCTGGGATGTGTGACAGTCTCCACCACGCCTGTCTGATCACATTAGAGAGCAGAGCCGCACTTACGATATAACCCCCCTCCAACTCCCTCACTAGACCTTCGACATGGCAGGAAATGGGGCCACCCTGCCTGATGCCATGGCAACCTGACAGGAAGTAGCAAAAGGGACCAACCCTTGGGGCTGCTTTCACTGATGTGTGCACCGGGACCGTTGGCTGTGCTCACACAAACACAGAGACGGCAGACAGCGCATCTGGAGCACAGACAAATGCTACAGGGAGGGTGGTAAAAAAAAAAAAAAAAAAAAATCAAAAAAACAACAACAAAAAAGAAAAACAGGTATGTTAAGAAATAGCTAAACAATGTACATGTACTAAAAATAAAATATCAAAAAATTCTCAAATGTCAAATCTCAACCAGAAGGTGAGAATACATCACCAACAAAATATAGACAAGCAAAAAGAATTGTCAAAAATAATAACCTTACATTCTTGACAGCTGTGAGTTAGATAATACGGTTGCTTTGTATTTTTAGGTCGATAGGGGGGAAAAAAAACTAGACAAAAACTTTTTCGCTGGTTGTCATTCCAGTTCAAATAACAAGATTCGGCCAAACAGAAAGAGACAGAATACTCATGGGCTCATATCAATCCAAAATAATACTGTTCAACTAAGTAGGTGCTGTGGACTTACACCAACTACAACATCTGGTCAGTTGGACCTTCAAGCAACCTTCTGGTTTAATTTTGATTGACATACTCATTATAGTTCCATAAAATGATGAAACTTTATCCTGGGGCTCCAATGCCTCAGCTCTCAAGGCTTTCAACTGTCAGCAGATCCCTCTAAACTTCAAAGATGTTTCTGCCCACAGAATGAACAATTTGTCAGTACTTGATGCATACCAGGTTCCCCTCTCTGACGCATTATTTTGCCTTAGGGAGTTAGCTTGCTTCCTCTGTCAAATATCAATCCCTTTTCTAACTTGCAGGGCAAAACATGTGAACTATCGTTTTAAAATACCTAGTAAAAGACTTTCTGTATTATCTTGATGAGCATGTTCTTTGTATCTTGCAGACAAAACTAAATTATATTAAATTAAATAAAATACATTTTGATTCATTGGAGCGTTAGCATCACCTCACTTTGCTTAGGTCTTTCAGGGAAAATCTGCTGTGAATATGGTCCTCTGTGTAGCTGTGAAGTTAGGTCATAGGAATTTTTTTTCATCAAAGATTGGCATAAAGCTCGATAACTAAATGTCAGTCTCCATGAGAGCTTTTTACAAACTCTGACACTTTTATCTGCAAAAGGTCCCCTGAAAAACCGTTGAAATAAACAAAACTATGTTAAAGAGCAAAAACGCACTACACACAAAACCCTTGGACAGATGCAGTTGGAATCCACGTCTCCTTAATAAAAGTTGAGCCACTCAACCAGTTGACAAGGCAAAGTGCTTTGCACAGCTCACATTTTAATTTCGGACGGATTACAGAGCCAGATGTTCACACTACTATCAACAACTTCTATTGGCAGCTCTGCACCTACGAGCTGGAGAAGAGCTATTTTGTCTGTAAACATGAGCATTTACAGCACGTAGTTCACTTCATATTGTGTAGTTCTGTCCCCTGCTATGATATACAGTAATCAGATAAGGGATGTATTATAAAATTCAATGTTTTTGAATCAAATCATTAAAGGATACGCATGTTAACGATCATGAGTCATAACAGAGCTTGATTAAAAACAGGCTGTAAGAACATACCACATTATCAGTGATTCTTTTCCCACAGTGATGTTAGTAAAAGAAACAAAGCAAAAAAAAAAACAAAAACCCCTGATCATCTTAGTTGGATGTGAAATGATTATCGCTTTATTGCTGATCCCTCTTTTAGCATGTGTTCTGTTTTCCCTATTCTCGATGCTATTTCTTCATCCCTTCACATTTGCAAACGTATTGGAGTCGATGAAAAATTCATGGATGACTTATTAATTATTGAGGGAGCTGCAGTCAGGTCTTTAATTTTCATCCCTGCCTTTTGGTAGTGAGTGAAAAAGCAGCTGTTAATTGGTGTGAAGGATAGCTAGCTCTAGCGTGTCACGGTTTGTCAACACCTCTTGACCCCCACCTTCTCAAATACACCTCCTCTCCTCTGTCTGTCTGCAGAATTCTGTGCTCACGAGCCAAAAAAAATCCCTGCTTCAAAACTTGAGTAGAACTGGACTGGTCCATATGTATATAGCTTTTTTTTCTCGTTTTTTTTGTTGTTCTTATTAATTATTGCACTCCTACCTATGCTTGACAAAGGTCAGTACATTAAGGTATTTTTTCTTGGTCACAATATATGCCTCACGCCCTGAGAAATAACCTTTACGTAATGCTGAATATGAAATTCGGAACATTTTAGGGCCTTCTGTAAAGGAGAGTCCAACTGAGAGAGCTCCGTATATCAAATGACCAGTGCTGTTAAGCAACTTTAATGCTGTAGAAAGTGCCTTTTAATGTCTACTGCCAAATGCTCCCCTGCAGCTGCGATTTGGATTGAGAGTGCAGTGCTTATTCCAAATGGAGTCAAGACTGTGCCACTGAGAGAGAGAGAGAGAAAAAAACCCATCCATGTAAGCACTTTTTCAAAACGCTCAAAATTCAGAGATTTTATTTATTTCTTTTATTCTTTTCTGTAAAGATAAATTACCTTTGAGTTACTAAGTGGATTGCTTGGATCTGGTGCCAAAGGAGATAGTTTTCAAATGACAAAAGCTGCGAATGCTATTCGAACGTTAAAAAAAAAGAAAAAAATCCTAAAAGTGGACTTCCATTGCTATTACACTTGCAATCAATTCTTACCAATATGGGCTTCATTAAAATCGTGTAGAGATTAGCAATACCTTTAGCACATATGCTGGCCTGCACACAGTGTTGACTTAAAAAAAAAAAAAAAAAGGAACTGTTCCTGTCTACTCCACATCCATATTCATATTCAAGATCTGAACTATTAGCTGAGGAGAGACACTAATGGTCTCATGATGGCTCTTGCCAAATCTCTCTTTAGCTGACTCCAAAATTAAAATAGCTAACACACATTAAATTTCAACATACAGCATAACCTTTGGACAGGATCTTCGCCAAGCAGTAACCTTCTCCTCACTCTACAATCTCGTTCTCTTACGGTTGTTCCTTGACGTTTTTACGTCCAGGAGAAAGTAGTGATCGTTTTTTTTTTTTAATTTGGCAGATAGCCTGAAACAGATAGGCAGACACATTGTCAGGAAGATACAGCAACTAGACAGATAGAATTGAAAGGCATCGCTCAGGGGACTGCAGCCTCGCGGCTCAAGGACATGCCCAACAGCTCTTTCATGTTCATTTGTTCTGGGATATAAAAGCTCAAGCACACTCTCCTCCCACAGAATCTCTCAGGTTTGAATGATTAAGTTTGCGAAGTTCATTTATATATCGGAGCTGCAGTCTAACATACACGGCTACACTCGAGTGCGTTATGCAAAGCGTGGACAACAACTTTTCACACACTCCAGCTGGTGTGGAACAGCCAGTCAGAGGACAAAACCCGGGGTGGGTCATTTCACAATGAATCATCATGCTTTTTTTTTTTTTCTTTCTTGTTTTTTTTTTTTATGGTGATCTCTGCAGTGTAACAGCATTAGTGATTCCATAAAAATGCCTGTGTCCTTTTTTGCAACACGTCCAGTAAAGCATTACAGTAATGAAGACATATTTTGTCAGCTCCACTCTGTCACTTTCTAAATGCACAAAAACTCTGTAAGAACATGTCCTCGGTATGTCTACTGAAGCATGTTTCAATCTTTAAGGAGCACAGACAGAAATGATGATGGAGAGTTCAGTTGTTCTCCCATGGTAGTACATTTCTTTGTCAGGTTAACAGATCAGAAAGTTAAAGGGCCTTGAATGTGCTATTGTGACACCAAAGATTTGAATCTGGAAAGCAAATACACCACATAACCAGAAAGATGCCATAGTACAAAATGAATCTCTTAAATCAGATTAAACCTGACAAAAACGTATCTTTAAAGAGTTTTTAATCTTTGCAAAAAAAAGGCACAATGCAAGTGTCCTGTCAATGTGGCATTCATGTATTGAGGACATGAGGTGTCCATGCTTTAGTCTGGGTTTAAGGTACAGTACATCGCAGCACCTCAGGCTTAGAGGAGAAAGTGGGCTATACATGCACCCAAAATCAGTCAGTGTGTAAATGGGAGATCAGAGGTTTATATGTTCACCTAATCTTCCATAATCTTGGCCTGCCCTCTTGTCCAGTCTTTTTCTGCAAGCTCTAAGTTAATTCTAGGGAGAAGGTTTTAGACAGGATATGAGGAGTTATTAAATGAGTTATTACTGATATGAAAATGCATTTATATGTTTCATTGTGGATTTGTTGCACTTGAAGGATCTAAACTCTCTAGCGCTTTTTATCGCTATACCGCATCAAACATGGAGGGAAAAAAAATCTCAGCTCATCTGCCCAGGTCAGTGTGAGATTATACATCTGATTTATGCTTACCTACATGTTGCATCTGCTTATAAATGAAATCATCCAAGCCAACAAAACAAAATTTAAATACTCGAGTTCTTCACAAACTGATTCATATTGCTTAACCCGGGATTGTAAATATCTTGTACTCAAACTTTTAATGAATTCCAAAAAAAACAAAATCAGAAAAGAGGAAGCACACAAAATATGTACATCAAAAGGTCTAAGAATTAAATAATAGGACAATGATCTTATTGGACAATTATCTAGATTAGATTAGTTTTTTTAAAATAACGTGGCCGCGAGCATAGGGAAAGCATACAAGCGATCAAGAACACCTTTGTGAGGTAATGTGAATTTCGTTCTTGCAATAGGTAGCTCGAAGCTCTCTGGTAGGCACTTCGGCTTGAAGTAAAACTATACATTTAGTAACACTTTTAAAAGAGAAGAAAAGAAAAGGCTTGCGAATAAACTAGCCTATAATAGCTCCGTTATTTCACTTGTAACTTGGAAATCACTAACCTCCTGATCCAACTCACAGTGTCACTCACCTTTTATCCCAATTCTGAATTTGTCGGAAAACGAGCTGAAAGTTAGTATTTTGTAACTTTCCGTCACAAATAAAACGATTACTGAAAATAAAGAACAGACACTAAGATGCTTAAAGTAACGCCCTTACCTCCGGTGTAACGCCGGATGGGTCCAACTGAATTGAACACTTGCACTTCCGTGGAATTTTCAGTCTCCACCAGTTATTTTCAGTTTTCCTATCTACTTCTCATGCAGCGTTCAAATCATTCGTTTTGTCAAATGCTGAAAATGTTCAGTATAGAAGCATTCCACACGCAATGCCAGTGAGATACGGTCCTTCTGTGAATTACTATCCTGCCCTTGTACGATTCCCACCGTATTTGAAGCACTATACGCGCCTCGAAGTACACGCCTCTCACGTCCCTTAGTTACATTGTCTTTAACCAATAGTAACGTTAGGCCAGTTTTTTCGTCCAATAAGATATACGAGGCCATCGTTCTATCTCTTTGCAGTGATGTAATGGTCTAGTTTTCACTCTGGGCTAAGGTTTACCGCCCCTGCGGCAGTCAGGGGAATAATGTAGCTGATTTCATCATCGATAAGGTCACTCAGTGCATGAGTAAGAGTCTCTGAGGAGAACTCCAATAAAAGTAGAGATAATGACTGACTGAATTTTTTACTGAACTTGTTTTAGATATTGAACCTTTTATGAACTGTATCGAATTAAACTTTGCACATGTTAAAATTATTTTTATTGTTATTATCATTAGTAGTAGTAGTAGTTTTAATAGTAGTTGTGGTAACAGTAGTGGTAGTTCAATGTGCAGTTATGGGTACCAGAAAAATTGTTATACAAAGCATGTGGGGTTTGGTACACTGAGCCTACCCAAGCCAAACACTAGAAACGGGCTCATCTCAGTTGGGGAAAAGCCATTGTAAATGAATGCTGCATCAGGATGTCAGTTAACTGTAGACTGTTGTCCTTTTTTTCTTTTTTTCTTTTCTTTTCTTTCCTTTTTTTTTTGGCCTTTGTTTTTTGTTTCTGACAGTGACTATTTTAAAACTGTAATTTGTGATCATGTGGCTGGATGTGGTAGTGAAGTGAAAAAAAAGAAAAAGAACAAAGAAGCCCCCTTATGAATTTTCCAGTAAATCATAACAATGCAGCTATTAACCAAAGGTTAAGGCAAACATACCTAACAACCTGCAAGTAAAACTATTTTAGTCATCTAACTCCGTTTTGGAGAGTTAGTTATTGGCAGACACTGGAATCAGAGACATCAGACAACTGCAAATGCCTAGGAGGCTACCCTAGTTGCAGAGCGTTGCCAAGGGGAGTTCATATCTGGAACTTTGTTGCAAAACAAAAATAATCTTTCTTTTCTTTGTAGAATTGCTTAGGAAAAAATGTGTGTGTACAGCTGAAGTTACTCACTGTCCTAGTTGGAGGTAATTAAAAAATTCCTCTCACCAGCTCTACATTCTGTTTGACACACTTATTCCATTTTTCATTTTGAACAAAACTCTCTGTGACTTAGAAAATTGTACATAATACTACTGCAATAATGTTTGTGACCCAACCCCCTATGCTTTATATATATATATATATATTTTTTTTAAATTTTTTCTTTTATATTGAATGTAAGTATATGAAACTGGATGGAATTAAAGATTAGTGGATAATAAAACTGGAATGTGACCAGATTTGAAAGATTTTGAAAAGATTTTGAAAAATGTTATGTTTGGTTTCTGGCTCTATTATCAACTACAGCCCAATTGTCTCAGTTTATGCCTTACATATTTTTAGCATGTCCTCAAAACTGGAAAGAAGCAACAATGCAGTTATATTTTTGTAGAAATTTGAACTGAAATGAAGTTAATTGACACTATCAGTAATATTACCCAAGGCACAACACACTTCTCATTATATACACAGCATATCATGCCAAAAATATATTTCATCTTCAAGCACCTGTGTCATGTGAATACTTTTGTTATTCTTGATTCTATATTTGAATTCATCTTATTACACAAATCTGTATGCATTCTACCTGTATTCACTCCCTCCTTGTCATTCACAAGCAGTTTTTCATAATGACATAAAGACAACAGCTCATTTATAACCAACATGCTGAACAGGCAAAGAAACGTGTTTATGTGAAAATGCAGGAATAATAGATCTTTTTTTTACCACACATAAATATTCAGGGGATTCTCTCTCAGCATCTTTGTGGATCAGTGGCCTTATCAAAATTATATGAGAATAGTTTAAAGAAGACTACGGATCTACCATTAGAGGAGACCTTGTGTTACACAATGTGGGAGACCTGTGGCTATCACCCAACACCAACACTGAATGGAAAAACAATCACATCCCTTGAAATCTGGGATTAACTTGGATTAGGCAGACAAATATTAATTCCCCCAGGCCTGTGTTCGGGACTTTATTGTGAATGTTGATGCTTGGGCTCCCACTGTGGGACGGTCACGTTGCAAGTGACACAGAAACATTGAAATGCTTTAGACATCCGCGGGAGCCTGATACTGAACTATACAAATGGATTCCTGTGGTAAATGCTATCAACAGAAAACTCATTATTTAACACGTGACTTTTGTATGGATGGTTTATGGTGCCTTTAGATGTTGCGTTAATCTTCCTATGTTATCATTTTCCTTTTCTTTTTCTTTTTTTTACTATATAGCAGGCATTAATGGTCAATATAGCTTGATCTAATGGTCCTCTGCTTTCATTGTGCTTTGATGGTATTTTCGTGGATTTATTGATTGTGTATTAAGGGCTAGAGCTGATACATCAGCAAGGAAAGAGGATGACGTGTTCGCCCTCTACAATGCTTGTACCTCTTCCTCATGTACGCTTGCATTAAATCACCACATTGATTCACAGTAACCTCATAGGACAGATACATAATCATATTACATATCTTTACACTTTGATAACAATTTAAACTGACAAAAATATGCCCTGTCGGTCCAGATGTTAAGAAAAAGTTTATTAGGTTTTCAGACCTCTCCTGCGAGTGAGTGCAGTGATTCAGCAGTAGCTTAGTTACTGCACACAGTTAATGAGTCGAGGACACAGCCATTGGGTTTAATGACTGTCATGCCACTGGAGCCTGCCTTGCCTCCCTTGCTCATTAGGGCGTGACATTGATAAAATAGGACATTGCAATTCGGTATATGCTAAAGGCCAGAGGAGCGCTGAGGCAACCTGAACCCAATCTTATCTTCTTAAAAATCAGATCATTCCTCTGTAAGCACCAAGCATAACGTCTAATGTTAGATCTCAGCTGCGCTAGAGCAATATTTACCGTATAGCCTACATTTTTTTTTTTTTATATAGAAAACTGGTTCAGCTATAAATATTTTAACAGTGAGTATTCACATTAAGAGTCTCTGATGATCTCTGTTTGAAGCGCTTTCTTTTTCAGCGACATGTATGGTGCTAGTTTTTTGTTGTTGTTGTTTTGGTTTTTTTTTGGAAGAATTTTTTTTCAAAGGTTGTCGCAATGCAACCACCCCAGACAATACTCAGCTAAATCTTCACCAGTTTACCACCCACTGAAAAAATTATCATTATTATATGTTTATTAATAGACACGGTTATAAATCAGCTAAAAGACACAAATAGCTTAAAGCCCCGTGCTCTCTCTCTCTCTCTCTTTAATTACAAAGCAAATCAGTGGCACTTCAGACAATCTATCTATTGTTCTGCTGTGTCGTGTTGTCTCTGCGTTGGTGAGACAAAAAAAGACTGTGGTGGTTCTGTAGTTAGCTGCAGACTAATTGAGAGTTAATGACGCTTGGTGAATGTCATCATCAGAAGGGTATGAAGTGCGTAGCAATAAAACTCAAATCGCTGCGCGTTGACAAGGGGCATCCATTTAAGCAAATGATACGTTTAGCAGATCCGTCACCTGTGGCACAGGTCTTCGCTCTGCCATCTGCATTAGCTCTCCTTTACCAGCCATCCAGTTCAGGTCCTTAGCTCTGGGCTTTATTTAGATCAACACCGCCTGATACGTCTGGGAAGAGCTTTTAAAAATCACGATGGAACTTCAGCGACACTCATATTTGTATGTTTTGCATGTTCTGAACGCTAATGCTGTTATGTTTTGTTGGGCACTAGCACATAACCAAGCAACATATTTTACATGTCTGTGTGAAAACTAATACAGAACGGTTTTGTATGGTGAGGGAATACAGTGGCATCAGTTCAGCTGTGTGAAACAAGGATGTATTTTGTGTAAATATCACAAGAGTTTAGCAAAAGTCAAATAATGCTCTCCTTGCATCTGAGTATTCTTCACTGAATTCCTTCAACAAACAGAATATCACAACTGTTACTTTTTTTTTTATCTCACAGCTTCTTGCTAAAACACAGGTGTTTTGTGAGTTCTGACTGAAGCACTTCTGTGACTAACTTCAGTCCCCAGCATTTTCACACACACACACACACATACAGGCTGTCATTAGTATTTCCAAATAAACAAAATCAAAGAAAAGTTCGAATAAGTGTCTGGGGTTTGGCTAATCAGTACACTATGGAAGTCATGTTGTCTTTTCTTTACTTTTTCTTTTAATTAATAACTTCACCCTCTAGAGGAGAGAACTTCCCCAGGGGGAGCATGACTCTGATGATGGAAACCCCTTCAGGGGGACTGCCTCTCCTGGAATACTCCTGGTACTCTGGAACTCTCAACACAGCACAAAGTACTGTCTTTTTGCCCTCTTACTCCCTGTTTAAGCAGCTAAGCAGGTAGTCTACATATTTCTTTTTACTTTTTTGCATTCTTTGATTTTGTTTATTTATGAGTTGGAATCATGACTTCCTCACGGTTTGTGAATCATTAAATTAAGTTTGCTTTGACTATATTTGAGTGCTCTTTCTCTTTCTATGTTTAAAGGAAAAAATAAAATGTATCTCCGCGTTAATGAATTTAAGAAGCTTCTTTCTTAAAACTGTTCACATGAGATATTCAGCAGTGAATAAAAACAGCCGACGTATCAAAGCATAAAGAACAAAATAGGATTTTATTCACTTTTTTTTTCCTTTTTTTTTTTTTTACATTAGTTCCAGCTTTTTCTCTTTAGAAAACAGGATTAATATCTATAACATATACACAAACAAAGTAGAATGTGCAGATTAAAAATAGTTTGTCTCTCTTTCCAGTAAATATAATAATATATTTGGACAGTTCAAAAAAATAAAATGGCTCTCCTTCCCTCTTCTAAATAAACTCCCAGTGAAGACCACTCAACTGGGAAAGGCGGGAGAAGCCGCGGATATTCGAAAAGCGACAGAGATCAAGAATCAGTCAGAATTCTCTTACTTTGAGTTGTCTGGGATCCCACTACAAAGAAATATCAGACAGTTTACACAAACATACGTACATAGCAAAGATTTCCCAACACGTTACTGAATACCAAATCGCACAATACACTGTAGTTCCCATAACAGTTTAAAGAGGAAAAAAAAAAAAAAAAAAGAAAAATTAAGTGAAAACAGTTATTACAGTATCTGTCACTGCAGATAATAGCTTTCAGTAACTTTAAAAAGATATGATAAAATGAGGCAAAAACTTTTGAACAGTTTTGAGCCACCAAAAATGTATATCTCTCCCACCCAAACGGTGAACCGTAATCTGAAGAACGATCAGCAAGCATAAATATACTAAGAGAAATATCTGGGACTAGGACTGGTTTTGTTTTGGGTTTTTTTTTGTTTTGTTTTGTTTTTTTTAAGAAAGGGTGAAATTAGATAAGTCATGAATTCTTTGCTGGTAGTTTGAAATAATTTGCAAAAAAAACCCACCACCCAAATCAAAAGTATATGCTGGGGTTCTAAAGCACAGCTTCCATTTCTTTAATGCTTGTTTTCTTTTTTTCCCTTTAGAACAAATGGCTTTTTTTTTCTCTAACACGAGTCGTCACTTGCATAATATTAGGCTATAATTCACTGGCAAACATTACACATGCTGGTAACCGACAACAATTACAAGAAAAACAAATTTTTTTGCACAATCACATTTTTGCACAATTACACTTTTGGTTCAGATGACAGTTGGAAAAAGAACTATGTTTTAATTCATGTGGGCAGTAAACCGAAATAGGGAAAAAAACCCATCATGAAAACCATGTCTACCATGCAGTTTTTAAGCAGCAACAAAGTGCAAGTTTTGCTTTAACATTATAATAATATGAAATATCGATGTCATTTGAATACATTACAAATTTGGGGGGGTGGGGGGTGGGAAGGGGGGATAAATAAATAAATTAAGTAGTAAATCAATGTCTTAACTTGCTACAACAACATTACCACTGCCAGTAGCTCAAGATTTAAATGTAAGGCTTTGCTTTGTATGTTGAGCTTGGTAGTCTGTGTTTACACAGGTTACCAAAACAGTCTTAAAAATGTTTAACAAGGTGTGGCATTCACAACTGGTGATGTAAGCGTTTAAGCTGACTGAGGTCTGGGACAGCCACGTCAGGTAAAATCAAACCAGACTTTAACCATTTCGTTACAATCTCCTCCACACACTCCACTCCTGTTTAACATTAGGATTATAATACAATCGCCAATAATTCAGAGTGCACCGAACGTTCACTGCAGCATTCCATAACTGGCAAAATCACACAGAGACCAAAACAAAATAAAACATTTCACTGATTAAACTCTGAATGTTGGCCTTCATACAATAAAATACATATGGCTTTTCTTGATTAGAAAGTGAGCTCACTTTGCATTGAGAGACGGGACAGGTTTAGTCACTGCGTTTAGTCTTTTCTGCCTGTCTTTTGATGGGAAACGGGAATATGAGGTCATCATATTGACATGTTGTATAACAGTGATGGTAACCATGGCGTCATTGAAACAGGAGAAGAGCTTGTAGACAACAGCAGTTCAAATACACTTACGGTACATTACGAGGCTTTAGGCGCACGTACACATTGGCATGTCAAAGTCAGGAGCGCAAACAGTCGGATCGTCATAGCATAAAATCGCGCTGCGCTTCGTATTTCAGTTAATACGGTAAAAAAAGCCAAGCGTTTTAATAGTCGTGACTCCTTTTTGCAGATGTCAACACTTTACACTCTGTTATGTTTCAAAGTGTATTCTATAGATATATATATATATATATATATTTTTTTTTTATTACTGAATGATTTAAGATGACAAAACTAAAGATCACAGTGAAAAATTTCATATTGCAGGCTCTGTTATTACTTGCCTGACTGAGATGTGACATAGCATTCTTTATATTTAAAAAAAAAAAACTGTGAAAAAGAGAAGAGTGAAGAAGTGCCCTACTTTTGAAATCTGATCATACATTTCAGTTAAAAACGAAAAAAAAATCCTCATTGTTCAGTTCAAACATCAACAATGCTGAAAATATTCAACATGAAAAGGGTACAAAAAAAAAAAAAAGTATATCGGAGTCGTCAACAGTGATCAAAACGATCACCGATTGGTATTAAAGATACCCAATCAATCAGACAGCTCACTTTAGCACACACAGTAAACCATACACTGATAGAGAGAGTAACATGGGAGGCTGTGTAATGCCACCCCCCCCCTTCCCCTCCCCCCAGCCAAATCCTCAGTTCACACCACCCACGTGTTCAAAGTCCCATCCCCTGACAGACCAGACTTTTAAATTTGAATGTGGAGCTACTTGTGCTGTTTCACAAATACAGTTACGCAGTATGAGTGAGGGATTGCTGTCAATATATATTCTATTCAAAATCATTAAAAATGATCACCAGAAGTAAAATAGTTCATTTAAAAATCATTTTGGGTAAAGTGCTATGCATGAAAGCATCGGCCAGTTGCATGTGGCACGGGGCTCTGCTAAAAGGGGTGCTAATTGCCATTAAAAGGGGTGGTAATTGCCATTAAAAGGGGTGCTGAACCTTCTCCGTCCTTTATCCACATTCCTCAGTTGACCGGACAAACATTCAGTGTGTCGTCCATACGGTACATGTGATATAGTCTCAACTTATAGCCAGGACATCTTTAAGACCCTTTTCTCTTTGGATCTGAGAGTGTCTATGAAAAGAAAACGGAGGTGTCTTCGGTTCAGAGAGAGATAGAAAACAGTCACACAAAGCTATGAAACTTCAGCAATGAGTTCACGACAGATTATAGAGGACAAGGCCTCAACTAAATGCTGCTACCCTAAGTGAGGTGTGTTACGTTTCAGGCATTTCAGTTTTGTTTGCCCCCCTCCCCCCACCCCCCCCGAATCCCCAACAAAAGTACAATGTAATTTAAAAGACAAGTCACCACACAGCAGTGAGTGAGAGAGCAGTCTGTTTCATGCTTTGAATGAGTCCTCCCGTTGATTACAATTACTCAGATATTATATACACACACGTGACATCACAATTGAAGTATTAACAAAGTCAGTAACAAAAAAAAAAACGTCACCCTCTTCCTGAAAAGACGGATACATTCCGTGCTCCCGAAAAACGAACCCTCCTCAGCACCTCTGATGTTGTTGGATAGCAATGATTAGATAAAGCCGACCTGCAGACCCGATGGTCCCCTGCAGACGACCACATCTGCACTGTTTTAAAGAGCTGCAAAGGCAACTTGGTGTCGTGCAGAACGCTATTACAGAGGACGCTATGAGTCCCTCTATTACACTGGGCCCAGACCTTTAGTCTCAAGCTCATTTTGAACCATCCCAGTAGAGTTGCCAAAACATGTACACAGCAGTAGCAATAACTTATCCATACAAGTCAAACAGGCAAGCTGAAATAGTACTCATCTGAACAACGGCAAACCGCAAACAAGTCCGTATGCAAGTTACTGGCTTATGATGCAGCTATTTTGTTTGTTTGTTTGTTTGTTTGTTTTTTTACCACTGAAAGCCAACCATCACATTATTGCGTGTTTTGCTTCTCTTTTGCTTGGCAAATACTGAGGTGTTTTCAGATGTAACATGCAAAAATCAGTGTTTTTCCCCCAAAGGTCCCACAAGATGTTTAGCGAACTCAGCTAAAAATACTTAAATCTTGATTTAAAAAAAAAAAAAAACGACCCAAAAGGAACTGAGGATGTCAAAACAACACTGACACCTCTGGTGTGTCCATAACAAAGGAAAGTTTGAGATAAAACTACAGCGGATTAAAGGCTGCAGTGAACTTAGTTATTTTTATACAATATCGGGATCTGTTTTACATGAGCTAGTCTTCATTAGCTGTTGTCAGTTCTTGAATTCAGTAAATGTCAAACCCAGTTTGTTTTTTTTTGTTTTGTTTTTTTTTAAATATCCTCAGTACAATAAAGACCGTAGCACAGGGTGCCTGTGGCGTGATAAGGAGTCTTGTAGCCCTTAGATGAGAAAAAGCAAACATGGCAGCACTGACAGACACACTATGCTGGACTGCATTGACAAACAGCTGGTCTTTGGTCTCCCCTGGCATTTTCCATACAAAAAAAAAAAACACAAAAAAAACAAAACCAAACTGAAAAAAAACAAAACAAAGAAACCACAAACTACTAGAAAAATTTACCACATGACATTACATGAGACCTTATGCCATGAAAGAGGCCCACTGCTGGAACAGAAAAAGTTAAACCTTTGCGGTTAAAACCAACACGAAACGAGCGATCCAGCGTCTCTGGAATGGCCATAGAGAGAGAATATACAAAGTCGTTACAACAAAGGAATGATAATACACGCTCTGCAAAAGTAACGGAGTACATCGATACATTCCATATGTTGATAAGCGATAACTTGATCGCTTATTGACCAGTTTGAATTTCTTCCAGGAGAGCTGTTCTTTTTCCAGATAAGCAGTCCCAAAGATGGCCTTG
Source organism: Chanos chanos (assembly GCF_902362185.1). NCBI lineage: Eukaryota > Metazoa > Chordata > Actinopteri > Gonorynchiformes > Chanidae > Chanos > Chanos chanos. The sequence goes on along the minus strand of NC_044503.1, from coordinate 10,048,011 downwards.
TCATTCCACTGGAAAACAAAAGCTTCTCGATTAACAAAATAGATTCCTCTGTCCGTGGAAAAAAAAATAGAGCATGTTTAAATGGCTGCGTTTTATTTTATTCATTTTTTTTTTTTTTTTAAAAATGATTTTTAATCAAGTGCATTCATGATCAATTTCGCTCCTTCAGATCACAAGTGCTAAAAGTAATTACTGCATCATAACGGTCCTCTTGTCTTTTGGCCTCAGAATTCACCTTAATGTTTTGTTGTTTTTTTTCTTGAACATGAGGAAAAAAAAGATGTTGACAAAAAGAACAGAAGGGTCTCTCTTTTTTTTTTTTTCCTACACTTAAGGCATCCAATGCCATAGTCAATGAATAAACTGAATTCACAGTCGGGTGAATTCGATCACGAAAAAACCAACAGTGCTAGTTAGCAGCACAGGAAATGATAAAAAGTAATTGAAGTCTAGTACTCAAATATTCACCGCGGTGTTTCAAAAAAAGGGAAAGAGAGATGCACCAAAATATCTACTCTGTCGAGACAGACAAAATATAAATAATACAAAAGAACGTGAAAAAAAAAAAAAGAACAGATGAAAAAAAAAAACCAAAAACACACCAGTAAAGTGTCTGAATGATGCCACCTTTCGGTCCAGAGCCAGACTAAAGCCAGGGGCATTTGTATTGGCCTGTGAGGAGGCTTGGCTGAGAACACAATCCCTGCAATGAACCGTCATTGGACCAGGAGCTCCATTCAACACGGGCCGGGGCTTGTTACGGAGTGTGCCGTCCACACTTCAACTGTCCCCGAGCTCTGATTGGCTAGACCAGTAGTCACTGACCATATGATGAAGAGAAGGATGTACAAGCTTTACGGTTTCTGTGGGCCCGGAGAGAGAACGACAGGGGTGGACAAGCCATCCACGCTCAGGGCAGGGATGTGGATCTGATTGCTTCCATTAGATGGGAACTGCAATGAAAACACGACATGAGTGTAAACTGAAAGGGTTATTACAAAACAGTCTACTGGTTTGGCTCCCTGACATTTTGATGAAGTCTATTCAAAATTATTCAACACACTCAGCAGATCTGCACATCACGGATACTCAAGGTCTGAATAACACAATCACTGGGCAAATTATGGAAAGTAAATCCGTTAGAAGTTGTCTTATAAGTGGCTCTGGACAAGAGCCTCTGCAAAAACAAATGACAGTATAAATTGTAAACAGTCCTCGGAGAGCTGCTTTAAATGCTGTGGTTCATCCAAAATATTATAAAGGATTTAGGCCACAGTCAACTCTGCAGTGTCATTCTAGCTCCAGCAGAGGGAGCTGGTGAACCACAACAGAGGGCATTTAAGGTGCAGCAACCAGACTTCTGTGCTCACACAACGCAGCCCTGCGAAAACACATCCCTGCCTTCCAAACGGAGTGCTAGGACAAGAGGCAGATGGCCTCATTGCTTGGTGCCAGGCTACCGCTGGGAAAGGAAGTCTTACCTGGAAGGAAAGCTTGGCCGGACTCCGAGGGGCGATGGGACTGAGTGTGCTCCAGAAGTGGATGGTGGAGGGTAGGGGACTTGGCGTCAGAAGCACTGGAGTCTGAGGGAAAGAGAGAGAGAGAGAGAGAGAGAGAGTGACAGCAGAAGAGAGATGAGTTTCTCTGTGTTTACCGCTCATCTGCTGGAGCTCATCACGAATACCCCAAAATTGGGAAGCGAAGCAATCTGTGTAGGAGACGTGGTCTCACCGCATCTCGTAAGAAAATTCATTTGTGTCATAATATAAACGGTCATAACGTGTTTGTTTTTTTTTTTGTTTGTTTTTTTTTAACCTCCTTGAGGCCCGATTCATAAAAATAACCACATCGCACTGACTTTTCACCAGCCTTTCTGAGGAAAAGCCATTGGACTCATTACGAGGCTAATACAAATGTGGAAGAAGACAGCGATTCACGCGGGCAATTCTGACGACGGATTTGAGGACAACAGATCTGTTTGATGTGAATTTCTCTGCAGGAGATGCTGGGACGGCGAGTTTCACCTACCAGGGCGTGCGAGGTGATGACCGTGGGCGTGAGGGTGTTGGTGGCACTGCCCGGGGCCAGCAGACTGTTGACCGCTGCATTGACCTTATCCAGGGGGACACCAGGGGGCAGTAGCGTGGAGGACGAGGGCAGTTCGAGCACCCGCGGCTTCTTAGACTTGGGCGGTTGCCCTTCTTGGCCCGAGGCCGCTGGCGCCGTGACGGCCGGGGCCGTGGTGGTTTCTGCGGGGAAGGAGAACACACTGCGCTAGTCACGCTAAATCGTTGTCAAGATCAGAGGATGGAGAGCAAGAGCATTGTAACGGCAGACCATCCATAAACAAATCTGTCTCGGCTGATCTGACTCCTGAGAATTAGCCCTGAAAATGACATTCAGATGCGTTGGTTTTGTAGTAGGAGAAAAACTCCTAGCAGAGCGTGGCTGTCCCAGAGGAAGGGCTGCCTACAAATTTGTCTAAATGAGCTCATTTGAAGTCCCACTGAACCGCCCAACTGAGGCTCCGTAAAACAGAAAAAAGGTCTGAATGCACCGATTTATTGTGAGATTCTGCCCACGTGCTGCAAGTTCTACGTCCATACGCTGAGAGATTATGAACATTTACAGTCAGATTAGAAGTGAGACCAACACAATTGTTAATCTGAACAAACTGTGCCTACATTTTTTTTTTTTTTTTAAAAAGACCCCATTGATACTGAGGGTTTTCTTTCGCCAGACCTATGGGATTCTAAAAAAATCTGTGATCTTGGACTAACCAGGTAACTCCGTCTTCTCCTTGTCCTCCCCCGCTCCCTCTCCCTCTGCCACGGGCTGAGCCGCAGGCTCCACGCAGGGTAGGGGAGCGTCCACGGGAGTCGGGACGTCAGTGACTTCTGGAGCTAGCGTCAAGGACTCTGGAGGCTGGGAGAAAAGAGAGACGACAAGGTGAGCCCGGTGGAAAACCTGCACCAAAAAAAAAAAAAAGAAAAAAAAGATATCAGCTCACATTCGTGCGAGCGTGGGCCGCACTCACCTCGATGGTCTGTTTCGCCTCTAGGCACTCGAGCTCCAGCAGGGCGTCCTCCTCTGTCGAGGGGTTTTGTTCTTTGGTGGTCCCTACGGACTGGGACTTGATGACTACAAACACGGGGTGTGTCTGTTGCTGGGTGACCACGCACTCACCTGATGCCACAGGTCCTCCCATGGGAGCCAGCGGCACTAGAGGTGTGAGGGAATTTGGGTCAGCTACTCCAGTAAGGTAAATCTGAGGAGGCTCGGTCAGGCTCTGGACCTTCTGGGTCTGAGTGCTCTGTGAAGGGAAAGGATCCAAAATCACCATGGTAACCCCAAAGAGGATGTGGTAATTTAATCGCAATTTTACTCAATTAGCAAACTTCATTTACTTAATGACTAATAATTAGATGCGTTTACTGAGAATTTCCATTTTTGACAGCCGTGCCGTTGAAAGTTAAGCTTATGAGACCACTGCAGGATGAATGGGTTTTAAGGTGAAATTTTCATGGTCACTGTTTAGCCAGCCTGTCCCCAGTATGTACAAAAAATATATATATATTAAAAATCTTATGACACGTAGTGATTTAAGAAATTACGAGATTTAGTGATTTAAATCCAACAAATTAGGACTGAGCAGAACTGACAGCTATTCATATTTTACAAACGTAAACGTTCAATAAAAGGCAGTGTTAGAGTAGGCGCCCACTGATTGAGCAGTAAGGGTTTCCACTCTTGGTCAAATATAAATGTCTCTGAATCCTGTCAAATTTCCATGATCTATTTCATGAATATAATGAACTGAGTTATCTGTGTATGGTAATACTGACACAGGCCAAACCTGACATGACCACACTACAGCAACATCGTAGATCATATTCCAATTATAATCCATTTGTAAAATTCCACGAACTGGCAAAAAACTGCACCCCCCTGACTGGAACAGAGTTTTCGAATTCCATGACATTCTAAAAATCCTATGACCCATAGGAACCCTGAATAGCACGTTTGTGATGGCGTCATGGTGACAGAAACTCACGGGGCTGCCGGTGGCAGAGCCTGATGGGGTCTGGGGGCTGAGAGCGGGCGTGGCACAAGGCGACGACTGGGTCACTATCACCTGTAGGCTGCTCTCCACACTGGCCGGGCCCTGCACAGCAGTCTGAGGCTCCGTCTTCAGCAACTGTACCTGTAACACACGCGCACCCAGCAAAAAATGAGAGAGACAAACACCAGACACACACGCGCACACACACACACACACACACACACACAAGAGTCCATCTGGAGACTTAATGTGCAATCTCCGAAGACAGGGTGCAATATCCGGCTTGTTAAACCAAAAAGAGCTACCCTGGAAGTGTGAAATTTGGCGAAAATGTGGAAGTTTCATCCTTTCGTGGTCTAGTGTTGATAATTACCACAAGTATGAGTTTACAACACATGTTTTTGACCTTAACAAGGAGCTCACTAAAGTGTAAGCAAGAGACGTCTCTCACCTCCCGCACTCCTCTGTCCACACTGGGTGAAGGTGCCTTGGGGGAGCCATCTACAGGGATGGATAGCTCTGTTTTAATGGGTTTGGGGTTAGGCTTGTAGGGTGTCTGTAAGGACTGGATGGTGAACGTGGAGTACAGGCCAGACTTCATGTAGTCGTTGCGAGAGCTACGCTGGACCGAGCTGGGGGACGAACGCTGCCCTTGCAGGTTCTTGTTGAGGCACGTGGAGGTGGCGCCCCCTAGAGGTTTGGGCTGGATCATTACATCCGTTTTCTCTGAGCTACGCAGCGAGTCCTCAGGCCCGCGAACTCCGTCGGCCAGGCTGGGGTCAGGGAAGGAGACAAACTTGTAGACAAACTTTTGGCCGCTCACTTTCTTGATTATGTTCTGTGGGAGCGTTGAAGGAAAAAAAAAAAAAAAAAAAAAAAACCAGACCAATGGCGTAAAATTATACAGAAAATTACACTGCCAACACCGTAGCACACAAAGCGCCGCTTGTGCTCTTATTCAAATGGAAATTTAAGCGTACAGAAGAGAGACGACTCAAACCTATTTCGCACGTTCCAAATCAACAGAGTGGTTCCTACAGAATTATTAGACTGATGAAGATTCCATGGTTTGATTGTTAGGAATTCAAACTGCAAATCACAATCAATATAAGACTATAAATATATTCAAACATTTGTTAGCTTTTCCCGTTTTATGCCACCATGGCCTAGAAGCACACACTCATCCAGCTTACAAATTATAAGGCTGCTGATGAAGAGTAAAAGAAAAAAAAAGGGGGCGGGGGCGCGGAGAACTTTACCTTATCATAATAATACCGCAGAGCTCTGCTCAGTTTGTCGTAGTTCATGTTGGTTTTGTTCTTGCGAAGCCCCCATAGTCGTGCCACCTCCTCAGCGTCCAGTAGCTTGAATTCGCCGTCTCCGGAGGTCCAGGAGATTAGATGCCGGTGGCTTTGGTCCTCCAGCAGGTGAAGGAGGAACTGCCACAGAGTGATGGACGGGTCCATTGCTACACACACACACACACACACAAAAAAAAATCAGGTTGGTTTGAAATGAGGCCAATGTTCCAGATATTAAGCTGTATGTCTTTAATATCAACGTACAATGTCCAAGTAGCCTGCCTTAATAACTGCAAAGTAGTTTGGCCACATGATCTAGAATACATTAGTCTACCAAAAACTAAAGAAAAAAAAACCCTGTACCCTGCAGAATTTCTGACCTTTAATTTAGCTGGATGCAAACTACCAGAGCATAAGAAGATGTCTCTTAGCCTATTCATTAGTTTATTATTTGGAAAGGCCATTTTCAAGATCTACAAGAGAAGGCCCCCCCCCCCCCCCCCCCCACACACACACACACACACACAAACACACAAACACAAACAAGGTTAAAATCATATTCCATGGTAAAAAAACTATTAAAAGTACAGCTTTTTGAAATACAGCAAACATCTTACAGAGCAGACTTGCTGAAATATAAGACCAAATATTCTGTGTTGGTAACTTCAACATAATCACGAGCACTGCTTTGTTTGTGGATTTCATATGTGCCTGTACACACATAATTCTAAGATCAGAGCACTGTATTTTTCTCTCCCAGAGTATAAACAGTGTTCCACTTGTATTAATTAAACCTGCATTCAGCGCTTGCAATCAGCACAAAAAGCTACGGAAGAGTATTGAGAAACCACTGCTCAAGTGACGGGTGTTAGGCCTACAAGTTAAGGAAGAACATGTTGAGAATGCAAATTAACCTTATTACCATTTTTCCCCTGAAATTACGTAACTCATATCAAACACCTTGGAAACTATCACCATGGTAAAAGCGTTTAGGCAACAGTTACTAAGGAATCAAGAGAGACTGTTTTCAACCCTCCCCATCCAGGTTAAACCAGTTAAACAATAATAAGTGCATCGAAAGGTTTATGATACAAATTATTGTCACAACTGTTCCCTTGTCAACAAATAACACAATAAAATGCATCACACCTGAAATGGATAGAAAATTCAACTCAGTTACTAACATGCTATCTGCTCGCATAAGAAATAATGTCTCCCCTCACTGCTAGGCCCAAAACAGTTCCAGCTGTCATTAATTATAGATGTGGTTAATACATGCATAGTTCAAGTGCACGGAGACAGACTGAGGTGTAACTGTATTTATCTGCATATGTACATTACATTTTAATATCTACAAACACAAATTACATATTTCAGTTGAGGGGGAAAAAAAAATCACTGTGTTCAGACTGTACTGTATGGAAGACAATAAAAAAGAAAAGAAAAAAAAAACAGGGAAATTCGGCTGGTAGCCTGTTATTTATTTTTTTTTAAAATACATACATCAGACTAAATAAAAAAAAAAAAGAACATTTTTTTTAAAAAGGGGAAAAGACTGTTGCCCACAGGTAATGCACTTAAACTTACTAATGGATAACAAAACTATTTCTGTCCTACATTTACATTAATTCATCTTCTTTGTGCATTATTTCTATGGAGGACTCTGTATTACAAAATCTAAAGCAGAATAATGGCATTTGTTTAACACTGCTTGCTCAGATATAAGGCGTCATAAATCTTAATAGACAGATAAACGTAAACAAAGATAAGCACTTGATAAAGCACCCATGTAAATCTACTTTCTCCTGTCAGACCTTATTGCCTCAGGGGCATAGAGAAAGGACCCCAATCTTCAATAGCCAATTACCCTGAGCTCTTCAGGTGACAAGGTCCAAGATGATTTATTACACCTGAATACATTGCATTTACTTTCACAGAGAGAGAGAGAGAGAGAGAGAGAGAGAGAGAGAGAGAGAGAGAGAGCTGGGTTATGCCTGCCTAACAACACTGACGTGCGCAAATTATATTCATTCTACACAAGGAACACAGACTATGTTCACTCATTGTGGTAATTCAGCTACCCTGACTGATCGTAAGTCACAAAAATAAATCCGCAAGCCTCAAGATGAAGGTTGTATTCATGAAATCTGTTTGATCTCGTGGCATCAAACAGGGGACTGTCTAAAGATCAATATTTGAGCTGATGCTAGATGAATTTATAGACAAAAAAAGAAAACATCACAGATTGCCATAACTGCTGACACAGCCACGGGCTGTGAAAACCCGTGCGGCTCTATGCGGTGGTTTTGTAGTAGCAGTGAAATATTTCGTCACAGCATACAGATTATACTACTAACCTAATTCATTTTGACTGGGTTTATTAATAATCATTTTTGCATCAGTAAATACGGATTAAATGAAGCACTCAGACCTCATTCAAATTCTTTAAAATGGTGATCTTTACATGTGCATCCATAACAGTTTCACGGTATATTAAAGTTAACAGCTCGAACTAAAGGCGTATCGTTTAAATGAGGGCATTTGAGAAGATGGAGAGGATGATGAGGGGAACCGAATGGGAGCAACGCCTTGTCCTTCTTATTGTTTATTTTGTTCAAGGTTAAGTTATGGCTAATCGGAAAGTTTACATTATTATTTATATTGTTTACAGTTCCAGACTAGCATGAGTAACACAGAGAAGCTCATCAAAATCTTAACCTGCGATTACGTTCGTTCAGTGCGAGAGTATGACAATTTCTGTCGCAACTAGATCTAAAAAGAATGCCAAGTCGCTGGCAGCCTTCGTGAGCATTCCAGCCAGCAGGCTAGCTAGCTGTCAGGTTTCCAACAGGTAGGGGGTGATTTGAGAACAGCTCTGCATAGACAAGCCTGTGCGAGGCAGCAAACTAAAACTACATAGCCAGAGACATATTCAGATTTCAAGACGAACAGACACTGTGGTGAACTGACGTGATAACATGATAATCAAGGTATTCACTGGCCTTACCTGTTTTCCGGAAACAAACTATCGTACTTTAACTTCGTCACAGAGACATATTAACACTCAATCACAGGTTAACTAGTGAAGAAATTTTACGCATGTCTTAGAATTGAACTATTTCCCATCGGAAAAGCCCAGGGAAGACAAAGCAAGTACATCGTATGACAGCAAACATAAATAATCACTAGTTGCTAAAAACGACTAACTACATCTAAGATCAAGAATAGCACTTACCACTTATTAGAGGATTGGAATCCATCTCTTCACACGCTTTTTGCTCTCAGATTAATCCATATCTGTGTTCAGAGTATGTCAACAACCGATTTATTTAACCAGAAAACGCATACGATGAGACATGCAGCCACTATTCTGTTTTGGAATTATGTAACAATGTTCAGCTGATAACACATGCATCTCTTCTTCCATGTTAGCGGACATTAGCTTGCTTTCGATGGTTAGCAGCTAACCGCTAGCCAACACTAGCTCGCTGGCCAATGAACAAGCCCTTCGGTTTACAGAAGCTTTAAATTCAATTTCGGCGACTTAAATCAGTTAGGTTAGGTTTTGAAATAATACATTCTGTTCCCTGTTGAAATAACGATGGGAATCTACAAACTCTAGTGGCTCGAACAGCAAATTAATTCAATCGAACCCCCTACTCGGTTTGACTCCTCCAAACGCGCTCAAATCTCTGTGTCCATTTGTTTGAACGAGCGCAGAGGCTTGACGACATGCCGACTTTCCACGAGTCTAGATAGCGATACATTTTATCGTTTCCGACTATAACGACACTGTAACTACACTGGGTGCCAAGAATTTCATGAAACTATAGGTTGGTGGACTGGTGCGCGTTCTTAATCCGCTTAATCCTCTGTTTAGTTTGTCACTCTTACTTCCTGTTTCCACAAACGCCTCGACTACTTTAGTTATTTTCACTTTTTTCTGTCTTCGTTTGGTCAGTGAGAGGCTGCGAAGCCATAGACGTCATGACGTGTATGACGCTATCACTCTGCTGTTTACATGATGTAGAACAGAATGATATTGGTCAAATTTGAATTAAAACCTAAATGACAAAGGGACAAAAGCACCTTAGAAGGATGTTTTTGTACAATATGACAACATTAGACAACATTATGATAATATGAACTTGCGGTAATACCCATAACCTGGTCCTCCACCACAACAAGTTAGCAAATCCACAGGTAGGTGGCCAAATACATGACTTTCTGTCTGTTCTTATCTTTACTGTTACATACTGTTATCATTTATAAAATTCAACTAATTGGTTTATCGACGTCATTGCAGTGTGCACTTAGCAATGCCGTTCATGATAGGATGAAAACTGTAAACACTTATTCTGTAAATATAGGACCATGTTCATCAAAGAATCTGAAAATAACAGGCTCCAAATATCATCAGATCACAAACTGCAAGACACTTAATGGCATTTTATTTTTGTGTTATTCCTGATAATACAGAAAGGCTTACTGTTTGAGAAAGTTTTGTGTGTGTGTGTATGTGTGTGTGCGTGTGTGTGTGTGTGTGCGCGTGTGTGTGTGTGAGAGAGAGAAAACAGAACCTAGCATAGGTTTTCGTGAAACAAATGTTGTAGAAGGGAACCTACTCCACTGGGGTGATCCATCCCACTTATTTGTCTATGTAACAAGAGTTTACTCTCCAGGAACTGTGTGGGATATTGAAATAAGATGCAGAATCCCAGAATATGCCATTCATTTGGAAAGCACAGTGCTCCAAGACTGTACACCAGTACCTCGTATTCTGTCTTTTATGCTTACACATTTATTTACTAAAAGGCCACAGTAATTTGTATGAAACATGGGTGAGGTATTGAAATTTTTTTTAGTTATATACATGGTCCCAGAACACAGACAGAGGTGCTCTCTATGGCATTCATAATGATAACTTGGAAGTCAATACTTTGAAGATAAATTCAGATACATGTTATTGTTATGCAAACATGACAAATGCAATTTAAATGTATGGGTTACCTTTCGAAAATTACATAGATTCATGATAAAAATGCAAAGATTTTTACATTTTAATGTTGTCTTTCAGAACAAAAACACGGCCTTTGTGACACCTATTGTTCTAATGTACTTCTGACACATTTTCATCAAAAGTCCAACCTCCAAAGTTCTTTCATGATGAATGACAGCAAAAAGGAGAACTCACATATTTTTCCCTGATTTCACACTTAATATTACACTTCACGGCTTTGTAGTTATTTATAATTACTGTATAAAGCACAGGGATGTGTTTGTCCATTTGTGTCGGTGTGTCTTTGTACCAAGAAAAAGAGATCTATTTCAGGAAACCTGTCTTACACAGCCGCCACAATTCGACATCCAGTTTCCATGGCAACTGTTAGTGGTGTGGTGTGACACAGAATCTGTCATAGTTATGTTGAAGAAGCTGAAAATTAAACATTCCCTCAATTTAATGTTTTCATCAAATTAGCTCATTGTAGTGTTCATGTGAACTATAAAATGAAGCATATTTTCATTTAGCTTCCCAATAAAGTGTATTGCCCTTCACTCACACTCAGCCTTAAGGTTTACACACCAATTAAGCTTTAATCTGGAGTTTAAGTTAGGCTTAATGTCCACCAGTGAAAAAGAGAGCAAGCTTCAATGGACTTTGGACAGTAGTTCTCTGGTGTTTAATACAACGTACAATTCAAATTTGGAATATTTCTGTGAGAACAACATGTCTTGAAGGGGTGTTAACATGAACTTTGGGTTATCTTAAACCAACTGTAATGGTGAGGTATTCTGGAGTAAATTACATGGTTTGGTCCTCTTAACCACTGTTTCCTATGAAACCTAAATTTGTTGACAATGTTATTTAGAGTGCTAATTGGTTATTCGTGTAAAATATTGGCTACTTAACCTTGGTACGGTTAGGGGAGCCACAGTACACACATTGTATATATTGGTTTTATGAGACTCATTCAAACAAAAAATACAAACAAGACAAACAAACAAAAAAGAAAAAAAAACAAAACTTGACGTACACTCGAAACAACAGTCTGACAAACATCCAAAAATAATTTCAAATTTATTAACATCAAACAGCAGGTTTGCAACATTTTAACAGTACAACCTGTTCTGCAAAGCACTTGCGTTGTTTGAAACAAACAAACTTGTCTCATCATGTCTATAAAATGCAATCATGATACAATGTTGTCATCAACACAGCTCTCAAAGTAAACTCAAAACACCTCTCTTCTCCTTGCCTCGGGAAGATCTTTCAGACCCTGCAGTTCTCTTAAGCCCTGTAGATTGAGATTGTCGTATTTAGATAAAAAAAAAAAACCCTTGCAAGTTTCACCAATACATAAAGTGAATAAAAATATTATTATATGAATACATACCTCCAACACCATGCGAATATTGGCCTTGATCTTTGCCGAATCTCTGGTAAGAACCTCCGTATACCTGAAACAAACAGTTGAAATTCAGGAAGCTTTTCTCCTGTTTACTACCATTTCAAGCTCTTGGACTTTGATAGCAGACGGTATGTTTAGCAAAATCTTTATGGCCTCTCAAACCAGCCATAGAACTACCAGTGTAAATTTGCATGTTAAACCAGTGTTTAGAAAACCCATTGTGGACACACAGGGATTATTAATCTCAAAATCACAAGATTGACAATGTTAACAGTCTGTTCAGAGGAATCTGTAAAATGTAGTTATAAAGCTCAGTGAAAACAACTGAAGAGTTTTCTTACTCTGTAAGCTGATTTGTCTTTTTCTCAATGAACTTCAATGCTTCTGAATGTGTGAATTCTACAAAAAATCCATATCCAACGGCCACAAATATTCTTGATGCATCTGGTCTGAAATAACAGCAAAAGTCAGTTGGTGTACACTTAAAAAGTTACAAAGACAGTTATCATTTTACAAAATGCATAACTTACACACAAGCTTGCACATAGAAATTGCAACCAAGATCAACTTCGGTCTTAAGATCCTTGCTATCGGATTCCTGTGAAGAGTAAAAGATTCCGTCATGGACTTAATCTCATAAAAGTAAATTAACAGCATTTGGGTATTTACCTGCACATTTTGAGCAACATTCATTAAAGAGAAATGCCTAAGACATAATTAAAGACTACATTTTGTTTGTTGGTTTTCTACTGTAATGCTAGATATTGTGACAATGACATTAATAATACTAAGCTGATCATTCAAAACATTTTTTCAATTTATTTTCAGCAAGTGCATTATAAATAAATAAATAAATAAATAAATAAATAAATAAATAAGTAAAAAATTGAGAGAGGAAAGGCTTTGGCAAAGACTGCAGCTATGGAACTTCGAAGAACATAACTGTGTAGAAACGTACCCGGAGAGCTTCAATGGTATTTTTCAACTGGAGATACTGGGCTATCTTCTCATACACGCCGTCTCTTTGTTCTAATACTTTCCTGTTTTAAACAGACACTCAAGTGAGGGTTTGTCAGCAGAAGCACGTCGCAACTAAGTATAATCAGTCGATACTTACTGTAGATCTCGCCTCAACACCTCGTTGATAAATGTTTCATATTGCAAGATCTTCTCCTCAATCTTCGGTTTGCCTGTAGTCATTATGTATACCGTCGACCAGCAAGCCCCCTTGACGACCCAACAATAGAAAGATATCCAGATCTTCGTTTCTGTAACACTAAAGAAAAATCCTGATTATTTTCTAACAAACTGCGAGAATGTAGTGAGAATATATCAATCCAGCAATGCTGCATTGCTTCTTCTTTGGTCAGGTGGCTTTTTGCTTAGCATGCCTTTTTCTTGCATCCAAACTCACAAAATGCTTATCTAATAAGACGACAGTCTCTGTTTACAGCTCTCCAATGTATCATTTCATGAAAATGTTTTACCTTGTTTGAGCTGGTTTTCAGGAAACGTGTTTTATCTATGGTAACCGTGTTACTAGCCACTTGTGTTGACGTTTCAACAAATGTTAGCTAAGCAGGAAATAGAAAGGGAAACGGAAATAGTAACACGATAAAAGTTACAAAAGTCCCTGCTATAATATTCAATGTTCGGAGACACATTTAATGAAGCACATTTTTGTGGTCCATCTTTCGAATGTACCAATTATTTGAAATATTTTTGCTTCCTTGCATGATTTTAGAGGACACTGCGAATACTGTGCAGTTCAGAGGTCAAAGTTACATCAAGTCTTCTTTAGCCCACTTGTCTGCGTGCCTAAAGAGGTAGTGGTGGCATTTCGTACACGCTGCCAGTGGTGGCAAGTCAGCTCTCGAAAGAATTGTAAGTGTGGTACACGGTGCTCGAAATTTTGGGGGGGTTTTTCCCCTCTATACAAGTATTTAAAGTTTATGCCGCGTTTAAAAACCGAGCCGACTAGTGATCAAAACGGTTTCTTAAACTTTCAGTGGATGGGTTACTAACTTTATTAGATGGTAAGCAACAAATTAGCAAGTTTACATGCTAGTGTGCTAGTCAGGAAGCAGAAACTTCAAAACTGAATGGAAATGTCATGCAACATTAGAACCTCCTCAAATTCTTAGCTTTGTGAAAATCGAAGTTTTGATACGATAGCTACAACTTCTGGTCTGATAACAGTACTGTCAGTTTAATCATATTGATTCTCAACATGGCTGGTCCGGAGTTACTGTTGGATTCAAGTATTCGCATGTGGGTAGTTTTGCCAATAGTGTTCATAACGTTTTTTGTTGGAGTTCTCCGGCATTATGTCACACAGCTTTTGCAAAGTGACAAAAAAGTGGATCTCGAGCAAGTCTCTGACAGGTTAGTTGTTATTTACTTATAAAAGCATACCTATCATGATATACAGTGTTTTAAATGATATTGTGTATCCCAAACTAGCGTGCTCTTTTCCCCTGCTCTCACAGCCAGGTGTTATTGCGTAGCCGCATACTGAGAGAGAATGGAAAGTATATCCCTAAACAGGTGAGGCAGTTGGATGGATCTCGTGTGTCTTGAAAAGAGGTGACCTTAATGATAGCGACTCAAAATGCTGTTTTCTTCAACAGGCATTTGTCATGCGAAAGCATTACTTTAATAACGCTGAAACAGGCTTCTTCAAGAAGGTCAAGAGGAAGGTGATTCCAAAAAATCCAATGACCGGTAAGTTAAATTTTAACTTTCATACAAAGGTGTTATTGACAGTAGTATATTCTGAAATTTGCTCATTTAGTTTGATAAAAATATTTTGCTGTGTTGTAAAGCATTTTAATCCAGGCAATCTATGACATGCTACAAAAATGACCATTGCTTTGCTGTAAAAATACGAATGGCTCACCTCTCATTTATTTTCAGATACCAGTATGTTGACTGACATGATGAAAGGAAATCTGACCAATGTGCTTCCAATGATTGTAATTGGCGGATGGATTAACTGGGCGTTCTCAGGTTTTGTGACCAGTAAGTTCAGTGCTTTGCGTTGATTTCATGCATGGACTACAGTCAGTTCTCAGAAAGATATTTTGAAATGTTTCTCTGAAATCATGGGGAAAATAGAATTTGCAAGTAACTTATTTGACCCTGGCGAGACTTTCAAACTATATGTTCTAGTGTACAGATATAAACAGAATAAAGGTTACTGACGTGAGAATTACCTTATATGTGTATGTGTACACCACAGGTGGAATATTTGTATGTACATGTGTATATATGATAATTAGTATAAATTTAATTTACTAATTTAATTTACTTCAATTTTACACAGCTAAAGTTCCTTTCCCACTGACTTTGAGATTTAAACCCATGCTTCAGAGGGGGATCGATCTGCTGTCTCTTGATGCATCCTGGTATAGTATTGAAAGTTCTTTGTTGCTTCAATTTGCTCCATAGCTTCAAATACTGTGCTCAGATAAACTGTCCTGTGGAGGCCATCTCGGATTAAAACCTTGTCTGCTTGTATTAGCTGATGTATTTCAAACTGAGCTCCTATACCCAGGTCTGAGCAAGTTCCTGAAGGTTCAGCCACAGCCGTCTAGCCTGGTTTATCTATTGTTTTTTTTGTCCTTGTTTCAGGGTGAGCTCAGCCTCCTGGTACTTTCTCAATGTGTTTGGGCTTCGCAGCATGTACACGCTCATTCTTGGACATGACAATGGTGAGTTGATCTTTTTTTTTTTCTTTGCACTCCTTTGTGATATTGTGCAGGATGTGCTATGATGTCACAAAAATTTCCTCATTGAACATGAGGAAACTGAAACCCTTCATATGCTTGTAGCGCTACTCCATAGTGACGGCCTCAGCAAATGTGGATGTTTGGTGTGTGATTATTTTCAGAATCTTCTAAATTTCTTCATAAAATTCATATTTTTTTTTTAGCTGCTGATCAGTCCAGAATAATGCAGGATCAGATGACTGGAGCAGCTATGGCCATGCCGCCTGACCCCAACAAAGCCTTCAAGGTGAGTGATTAGTCCAAAAAGAGGAATGTGTTTATGGTCGATCACTGTTCACTGTGCTGGTAGTTTGTTTAATATATAGCGAACACGACCAGTATACAGCATACACATTCAAGTCCTCTGGAAAAAAAAAATGTGGATGTCTTTTTGACTCTTGGTGGTCAAAGTATAGCAGCCCAGTGTAGAGTGACAGCACTGTGAGTGACATTAGCAGACTATCCACACGCTCCTTGTTCCTTAAAGCGTTTGAATCGTTAATTGAGATCAGTTCCATGTGGTAGCAGAGTGTGTTCTTTTACGACAAAACCGTTTGGTAGCCTGCTGTGGTGTGTGTGTGTGTGTGTGAAGCTAAAGGCCCCTTGTTCTTGCTCTGTGTGTTTCAGAGTGAGTGGGAAGCTTTGGAGATCGTTGAACATAAATGGGCCCTGGAGAACGTGGAGGATGAGCTCATGTCACAGGACTTGAAGTTTTAAATGGGGTTTTTCCCGGTCAGTCGTTTAAAACCGCTGCATTCTGATGGTGATGGTACGTGTATTGATCATAATCGCCACGTTTTGAGGGTAAAATGCAATGATTTACCCTTTACGTGTGACCCTCAGATTGTGTGAGTTCAAAAAATGTGTTCATCCAAAGTGATATAGTAAATTAATTCTTGTCAAGAATGTCTTAACGTTTGAGCGTCTGAGAGAAGTCACCTGTTAGAGATTGACGACTGATCCAACACAGCTACACAAAAACGCACACTGACTGTAGAATGACATTGCTGTCAGTCGTATTATGAAACCTGGCACGCATTGGGTTTTTGGGTAAGATGCTCCGAATTCACCTATATGATTAGTTTAGATCTCAGAATCTTAAAAGAATGGTCATGTATTTGTTTTCTTTTGTCTGCAATGTGTTATATTTGCCCCTTATCTACTAGGTGTGTGGTCTGTCAAATTATATTTGAAAGTGTACATCTATGTGTGTGTGTGTGTGTGTGTGTTTGTATAAGGTGATGCCTTAATTCTTACCATATGTTGTCTTAATTGCTAGCCCTTTGTCTGGGATTTTTTGAGTTCCATTATTTCTGCTTGTCTGGGGTAAATACTGAGAGAATGGTTTAGAAGTGAGTCATGTGATTGTTTTCCCTTGACAGAAGTGAAGGGTTTTTTTTGTTTTTTGTTTTTAAAGCAAACTCTAATTGTTTGAAGTCTATTGAGCGAAAAAATCAAAAGAAAATAGTTATTGATCAGTGTGTAAAGGGAGTGGAAATCGGTGTCATGAGATTGAATTTATTTAATAAATACTTGATGAATACATTTTCTGGTAAGGAAATTAATTCATTCATATCGTCTGATGATACAATTTGAAAGTGGACCGTGTGATGCCGTCCACCGCATAAATCACTTCAGTTGACATTTGCAGCAGGAAAAAAACTTGTATCCCGGTTGTAGTAATGAATGAATTTGTTTATTCATTTAACACAGCTGGAATCTGCCTTCAAAATGAAAGGTGACTATATCAGGACTGTGGATTCCGGTTTTAAATTGTTTTTCGGTTACCTGTGGTGATGCTGATGAGGTGAAATATATTTCCCCGTATCTGCATATTAAGTTTCAGAAGAAAAATAAAAACACAATTCTGAAAGTTTTTTTTTTTTTTTTTTTTAATTTATTTACCAATATCACAGGTGTCCAGAAAATGGCTTCCTCATTAATTTCAAATATAATATTCATAGGGACATATCTTTGAGGAACAGCATCCAGTCGTGCGATAATGATGACAATGTTTTCTCTCTATTTCCTTTTCTTTATTACCCTGGGATATATGTCATAACATTGGTCCAGAGACATTTAATAACATCGTTGGCACAAACCAAAGCAATGTGTTGCAGGTAAAGAAGCCCTGCAACTAAAATTTTAAGTGAATGATAATAAACTTATGATAAATTCTTCATGACAAAATAAAGCTCTTAAACATATGGTTCTGAACAAACATATCGATCTATGTTAACTATAGACAATACTGGCATGACTTCCAACCTGAGGTTCCCACGTTCAACCAGGAATGAGCAAACACCCAATGCAAAAATATTTCTCTCTCACTTACAGTAATACCCATATCTGCATCTGATAGTACTGCTGTGCAGGGTTTGAAGATTTTCTTGATAGATAATATAATGAGTAACAACAGTTTAACTGCCTACGCAAAACGACCGCACAGGCGCAGAATAAAAGACGCTGGTTTCCGAGACAAGAATTAAGCCTGGTCCTCGTCCTGGACTAGACTTCATATTCAAACGCTATTTTTTCAATCTCAAATTCAACGTATTCACGAGGCTCCTCGGCAATTTGTTTTTAAACCGTCAAAACAAATAAGGAAAGTGAGTGTAGAAGAAATGAAGCAGTTCCAAAAAAACCCCAGAAACCATATCATCAGATCGAAGGACTGAGCGCGGCTGCCCCGGACCAGATCGTTCCGTAAAACTGCGACTCGCTCGTCAACGCGTATCTTTTCAACTTTGTACAAAATGGAAGACAAGCAGTTCTAAAGTACCACCACTATTACCTGTGAAATATATTTTGTGGTAATGAAAATATTGTAAAAAAAAAAAAAAACCCAAAACAAAACAACAACAGTATTTAAAACAAAAGAAAGGCATTAACTGTCATTTATATGCCATATAATTTTTTTTTTTCTACAGCAGTGTTGAGAGGATACAAATACAGAATGTCCCCAAATTGAGAGAAGAAAAATGGCAAGAGAAATGACTAAACTGCCATGGTAAAAGTCTGCTCGAGTCTGACAGCAACTTGAAGAGTCATAATCTACAGTTGTCACCTGTAGCGAAACAGCCAACTTCAGTCCTATTTATTCAGTGTAGTCTACATCAACAATCAGCAGATCAGCAGAAATGTGCCGTTTCATTTTAAATCGGTTTTAAATTTCATATCATCAAGTAGCAGCTGTAGTGTTTGGGTGGCTTAAACTTGAAATAAAGTGATGTCAAGCAACAGAACCATAAAGTCCTAACTATACAAAGGACAGCCTTGAAAGTAGCTATAATACTGTAGCTGGTGTGGGGCCAGGGATGGTTCCATTCACTACTACAATTTTAACTACATGGATCTCTTCAACTAGATGTGTGAACCCCGTTTTGTAGGGGTAAATGACATGTTGGAAGCCACCAATCATCCACAGAGTGTAAAATCTACTGCAAGCCTATTGTTAAGTTTTCTTTATATGTATCAAAAAAGTGTATAGAATTATATATTCAATCTATTATTAACAAAATAAAATGAAAGATCACCCATTCCCCGCATCTGATCCAGATGATGAAAGATAATACAACATTTATTACAATACAAAAATACTGTACAGATGGGCTTTTAAAAATCATTAAGTAAAGAGCTCTATCCAGAAAGCACTTTGCTGAAATATTCTCATTGCTCAAAAGTTAATTAGAAATTGCACAGAATTAATGAAAAAGAAGAGAATGTAATATTTAAATCCTGTTGTGTACTCTGTTCAATAAAGATAAAAATACAAATTCTATCTGAAAAATACGTCTCTGTTTATGTCCCGCAACAGAGCTTTTTCTCAGACCGACTGTATAACAGTGGAAAAGCTGAACACATGAAACAAAATGGAAGATCTCTATTCGCAGTCCAATGCTTTCTTTTGCTGCAAGGAGACACGCAACTGCTGTAAAATCTCACGTCTTGACATCAGCTTTTGAATTCTATTAGAAAAATAAATAATAGATTGTGAGTGAGCGGATAAGAAAGCTATGATTTCAACCACCACCTCTATCCGAAATCAATTCCTCTAGCTTGTCTTAAAAAGGTAAAACAGGACATCACCAGTATTCTGACTCCTGTTTCATCCCTGATGTGAAAAGTAGAGAAACGCAGAATCCGAGTTTGACGTGAAATTTACAGCTTTTTCAAACAAATTTCAAATATTGTGTGTGTGTGTGTGTGTGTGTGTGTTTTTTTTAAATCCAAAGAACTAAAATGCCATCCATCCATTCTGAGCTGTCACTACCCAGAACATTCTGAAGTTCTGAGTGGACCCAGGTCTAGGACAACCGAACGGGAGGTGGCATTAAAGCACAGAGGCAGGTCTGAGGTTGTGTGTTTAGATCCAAATATAACTGCTTAAGACAAACAACAAAGGTAGTTCATTCAAAAACATTAAATGATCACAGGAATGGTCAAAACTAACCGACGAGGTCATCACAAACCCAGCTGCAACTATCAAAAGGCAGTCCATTCAAAACTGGCGAAATCATAGCGACATTTAAAGAGAGAGAGAGTAACGAGGGCTAACCAGCATTCCGTTCCTGAACCTGCCGACACCAGCCTAACCTGTTCCCGCATATTAAAAAAAAACAAAAAAAAGAATAAAAACAAACAAACAAACAAAAAAAGGAAAAGAAGCATCTTTGTATTCCCCACCCCATGATGCCTCCGCACAAGCCTGAGAGTTTGGCCCCTGCCTCTACGTTCTTGTTCACGTCAGACAAGAGGCTACAAGGTTCAAGTTTTTTTTTTTTTTTTTCCATTTTTGGAAAAACAAGAGACAAAAACAAACAAAAACAAAAATAAAAAACCAAAAATGCCATTAACCTAAAAAAACAGAGAGAGAGAGAGAGAGGAAAACCAGTGACTACTTCAGTCTGTTTCCATGTTAACACAGGAAGAGGCTCCCTCCACTCCGTCGTGGTTGTGGGAGGTTATGTCATTAGCAAGCTGGTTAGTGGAAGAGGAGGTGCCTGAGGAGGTGGGAGGAGGCAGAGTAGGCTTGCGAATCTTATCTTGGCGCTGGTAGAACAGGAGGTAGGCAGCATTGGTCTGGAGGAAAGAAGAGAGGAGGTGCTATAGTAAATTTTGTCCTTGTGTCGTCCTGTTACGTGTTGGCCATCGTATATACAGCAGGCTGCAAATGATTATTTTCAGGGAGTATTTACAGCAAAGAAAGAAAAAAAACCCCAAAAACGGCAAAATCAATTTATGTGGTAACATATAAAGAAAAAAATTCTAAATGGCTGCTCAAAGAGATTTTTTCAGACATTCCGTTAAAGGATCCTTACAGAATCAAAGCAGAGAGGCTAATGAAAAGACATTCACTGAATTTAGCGTAGCTTCTGTCGCCAGACTGAGGACTTGAAAACTTGATTTTTTTTTTTTTTTATAAGAAATAAGAAAATGACTCTCACCATAATCTGTTCCTCCCTTGCATAGGTCACTTTGCTGTCGTCAAAATAATACCACTGTCCGTCGTCCTTATTCTTGGCGTAACTGGTATCTACACAATACGAAAAGAGGTTTGAATATTCAGTGCATGTCGAATACAGCATTGGAATTCACACTGCATTCAAAACGTGTTTGATCCGGTTAGAGGAACATGCGTGTGTGGTACGTACAGTGCCCGTCTCTCAGTCCGCCGTAGTGGTTTGACACGGCTATCAGGTCGTATCTGCTGGGAGGTTCACCGTTAACACCCGTCTTCCTCAAAAGGTAGCCTGAGAAGTCCAGGTTTCTGCAACAGAGTTCGAGGATGAGAACCGGCTCTGTCTACACATAAGAAACAACCTTTGCCTCCCGACACAGAGACCTAACGCTGTTAATCGTTCTCTATTCTCTTTGTAGGACTGATAACAAATGAGATTATTCAAATTCTCGCAGTGTACTCTCCAGAGTGAGGTTCCCATACATTTCCCATCTATATCAACCTGTTTATTAGGGTGTTAAGTAAACGGGGTTAAGGCTGACCGAAGGGGGAAGTCCACGATGGTGTCCAGTTTCTCTCTGGAGTACTTGGTGTAGGAGAAACGCTTCAGGTGGATGATGAGAACCTCAGGAAGCGACCAGAGGTCCAACTTCTTAGTCGCTAGCTGATGCTTCTTGCACATTGGGCAGTACCTACAACCAACACAATGTTAAACATACTGGACCTTAAACCACCCCCCCATAAAAGCAGGAAAGACAGGCCCTTATATCAGACTCTTTTAACTGATTGCCATTATTTGATTAGTGTCATTTGTCTAACTGAAAACATAACTGAATGTATTTCACTGCCTCGCTTTGAAATCCATGTTAGAGTGTATATACATAATGGAGAAATGACTCATGTTTCTTTGCATACAGGTATTAATGGCCAACATGGAACAATCAACCAGGTATTCATTTTCTAGAAATTCTACTGGAAGGAGAAAGAAAGTGGTTTTTTTTCCCCCCTTCTGTCACGGTTGCTAGGAAACACCATAGACTAGCAATTCAATGCCAACTGAGTAAGTGACCAAGACCTATTCTAAAGCATCTTCTTCATACTCGGGCCATTCAATTTGCCTGTCATAATGTGTAATCTTAATGGTAGTATTAGACTGAAAGCTTGGTTACCAGGGGTTCTCTTCTTCCAGGGTCTCCACTGTGGTGAAGAGCTCTATACATTCCTGTAACTGCACTGTGGTTTGCTGATGAGGAATATCCATGCTGTGATGTTTCACATATTTCTGTGGATTTTAAAAAAACAGACATACTTCAGGAACCACAATGACGGTAAAAAATAAATAAATAAAAAAAGGTCTTCGTTCATTCGTTCGTTTGTTCAATCATTTTCTAAGCCGCTTATCCTAATTTGGGTCGCAGATGGTAAATTTAAAATGAAATAAATACGATAAACTCAGAACGCATTATGTTCTGAGACTATATGAATTAGACAGTCAGCATGGGTCAGGAGCCACTGAGAGGAGCAGAGGAGCAGCATGGTTTTACCTCCGCTTCATTCTCATTGTAATATTTTTTCTTCATGTCAGGGTCCCAGTCAATGGCAATGTAAGGCTGGGCTGTGGAAAGAACAGAGGGACGGTATCAGTAACTGCAGTTCAAGCTCTGGTCTCTGGTTACGTTTTTCCCTTTATGCTCTTTAATGACTGATATTATGCAATGTCCCCAAACAGCAACACTGAAAGATTTAAGGATCTGCCTGAGTTCACTGCTGAATGGCAGAACTTTGAGGAACCTTTAATTACAGCAGGACTTTCAGAGATATGAGAGATTTTGGGAGACTAACGGGCAGATCTGGGGTGGTTAGCGTTTGTGTGAGACTCACAGCTGAAAGAGAACGTGCTGTCGCCCTCGCCAATCCCTCTCTCCGTGGTGCCATTGGAGTTTACAGCCTGAATGGTGAACAGGGGCTTCCTGCGTTTCTCCGCGCAACACCTCCTCCCGGACACGCGCTTGTTAGGCCTGCTGCAGCGTGCTGCTTCCTCCCCATCCTCCTCTTCATCCTCATCTTCGTCCTCTTTCCCAGAAGCTTCGAGGCCGGTACCCTGTTCTCCGTCAGCTGCGTCCTGGGAATTGGTGTCAGTGCTGCCACAAGCTGATTGGCCCTCCTCCGTGCTACTCCCTCTCTCCGCCTCGCTGCTCGACTCCTCCTCCGTCCTCTCCTCCACCTCGCTGCAAGGACTGGCCTCGGAGTGGCAGTTGTTTTGACCGTCGCTTTGTACCCCATCCTGTCCGTCTTCTTCTCTCTTGGATGGTCCCGCCTTTTCCCCGTCTTCGTCGCCCTCGTCTGAAGCAGGACGAGGGAAATGGAGAGTGAGGAAAGTTAATTAACTGTGTTGGTCAAATTGGCCAAATCCTCAGTGACAAAACCTTACATGGGTTAAAAGTTCTTTTCGTTTCACTTTGACTTTTCTGAAGACGGAAAATGAAAGATTTGTGGAGTTTTGGAGGACAGTGACTACATCCTATGACACGTTACCTTCACTCACTCCATTAGTTTGAGTTCTACACCCTCCCTCTTCTTCTTCCTCATCCTCTCCACATTCTTCGTCCTCCTCCTCTTCCTCCTCTACCTCCTCCGAGGAGTCTGGAGGACGTACGTATCGCCTGCGGAGAGACACAAATGTCACGCGCCATCCTTGGACGAGAACGAGGCTAAATTCAGCTTCAAGCTACGCCAACTCTAGACAACTTATACTTAGCGTAGCCTCCTCCAGATAACACTTTATAATTAACTTAGCAACAAGTAGGCACAGCGGTGCTAGACAAAACAGAGGACATAATTAGCATCTTGAGTCATGTTTTTTTTTTTTCTTTTAATGCGTGGCACAGACTCACGCGAGACGCTGAAGAAACAGGTGGTAGAGTGCTTCGCGGGTACACTGGGCGCGAGGAACAGACATGAGCAGTGGGTGGCCAAAGAGTGAGGTGCCATAGCTGCTGCTGCCAGAGCCATAATCCCTGTAGTGGGAGCGTTCACGCAGGTAGACAGCCAGCACTACCTCCTCACTATCCTGCTCCACACAGGCATTACTCAGCTCGTACCTACGGTCACACACAGATCCAGGGGAACCTTTAACTTAGCGACCAATTTAGCAGATAACCAGCACGCAATCGCATGGCTCCACCTAGGCACTCGATGAAAGATCTTAATTTTGGATCCAAAAAAGCACAACCACTCTAGATGCTGTAACTCAGAACTTCCTAGAGTCATGTAATACTGAGGTCAATTTTTTGGCTCCCGTTTGAATTGTGTAGCTTTCCTCTTTAAAGAGGTAAATAACAGTGACAAGACTACCACCCGACAGATGTTTAACGAAACCAACATGAAAGATTAAATGTGTATGGTCAAAAGATGAAGTCAAACTTACACAAAAATATCATCGCGATCCAGGATGCAGCTTAAGGACTCGTCAGCATGGTAGATCTTATAGAAGCGATGATTAAACACGTCAGCCACCATCATCTGAAAAGAACATAACAAAAAACAAAAACAAAACAGATCAACATAACAGAATAAACTTTATATTTTACACCCATTAATACTACAATGATTTACATTTCAATGTCATACTTTTACAATTTTGAAAGAGTGTTGTGTGAGGAATTAATAATCTAAGTATTTGATAATCATTTCCATAGAAATTCAAAACCAACCTACATGGCTTAAAGAAAAAAAAAAAAAACAATGGGAAATTTCTGGATTCAAATCCAATTGTTTCAAAGCAGCACTTCACCTGACTGGCTGGGACGCCCGTTGCTTCAGAAAGAGTCGCGCACAGGTCAAAGACTTTGCCGGCTTTGGGAACAACTAAACGATGCTACAGGGATAGGAAGAAATATACCAGTCAAACTCAGGCAGGAGAAAACAAAAAACGGATCAACATTAAAAACAGTGGGTTAGGCTTGGGGGGGTTGTGTTTGGTGGCACTGGTGCTGCTCACTTGAACGGGCTTGGCTTCTGGGTCCAGAGAGACAAAGAACACCTCCATCACTCTCTCCTTGCTGACTGGCAGTGGGACGCTCAGGTAACAGAACGGATCAAAGGTGACTGAGACTTTGTGACATTCGGGGCAAACCAGCGTTGATTTAAACAGCCCGTGGAACGTGTCAACGATCACCGAGTCATTACGTCTCCGATGGTTACGCCACGCTTCCTCTGCGACTTCCTGCAAACGCAAATGCAAAAGTGTGATCCTTGCACTGATACACATGCGTTGCAGCCATACTTCTTTACTGACAATGTGCTTCTTCACAAAAAAGATCGAGCATTTGGAAACGTTGACGCAGTTATCCCCTATCTTTCAATGTGAATTGTGTAATTCGGTTCACTCGAGTTTTCTGATGCACACGTTTTTCTAGAACCACTCTGACTGTTTGAGTAAAACAATTCATATTGATCCACGTGTTCAAACACGTTGCGTGTGAGTTACGTGTGGCCCCTGTTTATTAAGCACCTGGTCTGGTCTGCCGTCAGCATCCCTAAGCTCAATGTACTCTTTGTTCTTCACGCGGTTCAGGTCCTCGTGCAGACCGTCCAGCAAGAAGGAGAGCAGTTCCTGAGAGTCATGCTGTTGGTAGCCCAGGAACTGAGAAGCAAAGTGGCCCACCTTGGTCTGGTCCCCGAAAAAAAAAAAAAAAAACCCATAAAGAAACATTCACTCAGTGTGGTTTCTAAAGACACGGATAAGCCTGCACCTTGTTTTGAAGCAAAGCATCATTTTGAATGAATTTTGTGGTTCGCTGTCCAGTTGTCCTGGTAAAAATGTAGTTTGTTTCCCACCTTGAAGAAACGGGGCACCACTGAGTAGTGCCTTCCCGACCACATCTGTTTGATGATGTCGGCATACGCCTCAGCAATCTCTCCCTTCATTCCCAGAGGGTTGGTGAAGTTCAGCTCCTCCAGGTAGGCGTTTCGAAGGAAGTACTCCGTCAAGGGAGGTGTGTTACTAAGACACTGAGGAGAGAAAAAGAGGATGCAGCGAGGTGAGTTTACATCAGCCTATCCATTGCTAGCTATCCAGGGTCTCTACCACATGATCTGGATTATCTGGCAATTTGAAATTGGATTTGAAAGTGAATTTTAATTCTAATTCACGTTGATCTAATGATGTTTTTATCAGTACATGAGTGCCGTTAAATGACCGAACCCAAACAGTAACCTGAAAGGAGATTAAAATGCCAATCGTGTCACGGGAGAATTATCGGGGTTGAAAGTGCAAGTGCTTCCTTTTATTCATACTCATATTCAAATGGAACCAAAAGCTTCTGTATATTAACAAAGACAGGCATGAGAAAAGGGGAAGTTGTGTGTGAGTCTGACCTGCAGTGCAGAGTTCATAAAACAGGTGTTGCCCAAGTTAGTGAGACCACACACCCCTGGCTGCCCCCGGTATGAGTCCTGCTCCTCCATGGAGTTCCTCCTACACTCACAACACACATGATAAGACAGTTACATCCTCAATGGAAACAGAACAGATATAATTTTCCTCTATAAGACTTTCTCCACTAGAGGTGAAAGCGTCGAAGATTCGAGTGTCCATATTTCCATTGGCAGAGTGTGCTGCATTGATAATGTGTTCAGTCATGAGCGCTGCCAAACCTAAGAAGAGTTCAATATCCATCACATCAGTGCAGGTTTTTGTAAGTATAGTCCTTTTGTTTGGTTGAATGTGGGATTATAACACGGACAGACTAACTGTGATCAAAATTCATCTTTGACCGAGATATGGAAGGAGCTGAGAGGACCTGATTGTGTAAGAGAAGCCCCTAAAGCCGCTTAAAAGCACAAATACAAAACTAGAAGTCAAAAGCAACAGGTTCTAGCAAAAAGGTGATCTAGATCTTATCCAAAAAAAAATGTCTGTCAACCAGATGAACATATTGATCATTCTTTAATCATCATTATTTACAGTTTTGTGGAATAATGTGGACACACAAGCTCAGCATACATTTCAATAAGTCTCTAAGCAATGTATGTTTCAGTGAGTCTCTTTATAGTAAATTTTAATATGACATCATTCTACAGATTGTAAGGAATAACTATTACTTATTTGCACTTTGGAAATTCAAAATTAAAAAGAAGGGAATGCCCATTATCAAAAATGTGAGCACCTTTCAATATGATTCAACTTTTTGTCAGATAACCAGAAGAGGTCATCCAGAAGAGAGCCCAAAACATTTGTCTGTTCCTAATTCAGAGAGGTATTTAACTGTGTATTATGGAGAAGTCCAGTCATATTCTGTTCAGTTACAGGTTTACTGAAATTGTCACTTTGATCAGGGAAGTCCAAATTTTAGCCGAAAGTTTAAAAAAAAAAAAGGTCCATGTTTCATGGTGTGCTCTTGTCACGTGACCTGAAGCGCTCTAAAACATAAACATGACACATATTTGGGAAGAAGCACTGCTTTTTTTTCCTTTTCTTTTTTTTTTCACCAATCTACCTACGTCACTTAGATCAAACTCACATGATCTGGGGCCTGGAGCTGGGCCAGGTACCGTCTGCATTCCTCATCTCCATAATCACTGTCTGTAATGCAGGCAGAGAGCGTGTCACAACCCACACCCACATCCAACATCACGGCAACAGAAAACAGACACGCATCATCAAAGGGGGAGGAGCTTCCAGGGACCAGACTAGTCTGGGCTGGAATCAGTAGTGGTGAATTAAGACATGAGGGGTAGGGGTGTGCGTGCGTGTGTGTGCGTGTGTGTATGTGAGAGAGAGAATTACCATGCCGGTGCTGAGACAGGTGTCTAGCACACTCATATAGATATTTCTCAGTCTCTCACAGCTGGTGTCCGAGCTCTTCATCCACATCCTGACCTCTGCACTTTCTGGCACTTGAAACTTCTCCCTCATCACTTTCTGTATGGTGCCTGGAAAGCCACAGACTCTCATCAACTCTTTCATTACTCAACGCCCATTAAACGAATCGCTCCGCGTCATCAAAACTGTTCGGGGTACTTCATAAAACATGAACTTGAGGATTACAATCGGAGCTTAGAGCAAAAGAAACAAACAAAAAAGAAAGCTTACTGATAGAATCTGCACGACTGAACTGTGCAGTCACGACATTGTCCATGTTGCTATGGAGGCAGAGGAAGATCTCCACAGGATAGACTTCAACTTTGACAGTGCTGGGCAGGTCAACAACCTGAAAAACAACAGTTTTAAAAACAGGTTCAAGCTTCTACACATACCGCCATACCTCTTTTCATTTCCTGAACTGTACTTCCCAGTTTTGCATTGTTACCTTTCGTTCTAGTGGAGGCTGATTTTCCACCATACCATACCATGAGAGCAGTTTATGCCATGCGTCTGCTGGGACCAACACAAAGTCCTCATTCTCCACCAGACGATCTTTCAGGTGGTAGGAATCCAGCTCTGTGACAGTCACAACACAACCGTTAATCCGACGTGACTTATTTCATGGGGCCAGGACTGAGGTTTTAAGTATGAAAATGTTTTGCTAACGGATTCCATTACACTATCGCTATGAGGAAGCGGAATGAGTCTCATTCACAAAGGATAAGCATGTTTTAAATGCTGATATGTTAAACATAGGCTCTATTTGGTTGGGGACAAAACAAGGAAATACCAAACAAAACAAAACAAATGAATGAACAAACACACACACACACACAGCCACACACACAGCCACACAAAACTATTTAAACCTATACATCTATAACCTTACTACTGCTCTTCTAGGCGAGACTGATTAAACTCACCCTCAAAAAGCTCTGTGTTGTTGATTTGTCCTGGGAAAGAGGACGAGTTCTGATCTCCAGTCTGCACATATTCTTTCCACTGCTCAAACCATCTTCGCTCTAACAGATACCTGTATGAGTGACAGCACATATGTGAATTTTCTTTACCCTGCTTAAATAAGCCCCATCATTACTCCGTCTCTCTACAATCTATTTATTCCTGTTACTTTAAATGCATTTTGGACGAATAGCCCTCAAGTTAGGTGGAGACTTCAAGTCGGACATCGTGTAGCCATTAAATATCCAGTTGTGAGGTCAGCTTTATACTTTCTACAAATTTACATACTGATTGCTGACTAAAAGCAACTGTGACAGCATCTGGGCACTAGACCGGCAGAATTAGGTGGAAATATACAGTCAGGTGCAACCTGTCAGTCGAGAGCTTTGGAATGTAAACAAAAAACGCAGGTGGTGATTTACATACGTAGGTATATATGTCACCAACTTTGGGGAGGACGCACGGTACTCAGCCACTTATTTATCATGTCAGATGAATGCGCTGCCTATCCTGTTCCAACTACGCGTCCAAAACGAAAGTAATAGATGACTAAGTGACCAGCCCTCAGAAAGTGAAACCCAACGGGATGCTAAGGTAACATTACTAGCTTACTGTTGTAACCGGAACATAAGCTGAAATGAATGCTTAGTATAAGTTTGCAAATGATACAACTGACCGACACAGACTACAATCCATGTAAAACGAACCTCGAAATGTTTAGTAAAATTAAGTTAATGTTCATGGAGGGCATTGCAAGTGAGCACCTCTGACTGCTTAAAACCAGCTAGCTAGAGCGCTAACTACACTACGAACTCAGTTTAAGGCTGGGTTTGATCATGACTTACGATAATCAACTAGCTTTATTAGCGAAACAAAAAACTTAAAATGCTATGGTTTCAAACCAACTGTCGTGACACGCTGACAGATTGTTCCTTACAAACGCATAAAAAGATCTAACTGGTCACATATTAAAACAGTGGTGTGCGCGTTCGCCGTGTATCGCAAGTCAAAGACACCAAACGTCACATTAGCTGTTCCAGCTAATCATTCACGATAGCATCAGAAAGTGCGGCTCAGGTCAGAGATTTCATTTCACTGTAAGCATTAGAATCGACGTATTTGGTAAATACGTTCTCAGCACTTCTTGTCAATATGATGTTACGGATACATTGGTGTCTTAGTGGAGAATGCTGAATTTCTGTTACTATTAGTCGGTAATATGTATATGAGTAGGTGTCAGGCGGTAAGAGCCTTACCAACTATCTCCAGCTCGTAGTTCACGCCCCTGTAAAATAGCCTGAATATCTCTGTATTGAGTTTCTAATCCGGGAGGTTCTGTTGCCGAAGCAGTAGTAGTAGCAGCAGCCATAATAATACATAAATATCAAGAAAGCTCTTAGATAAACCACCGCATAGAAACGCCGGAATATTTTGTGTAGGAAGTAGGAAGTGATTTTGTCGATGACAACTTCCTTGCTTGGAAAGGGGCCTGTGGGCGTGTACGCTGATGCGGTATGCTGTTTGATGTCGACATCCACCTTTTCGATAATTCGGAACTGAATTGAAGTGTGTTAGCCATTAGATGGCAGTATTTAACTTTGTGTGTTTCCATATAGCTGCACTACATTGGACGACAGTTTAAATCCAATAGGGTAACTGTTTAACAGCATGTGGAGTGTGGAGCGTTTGAATAATATGGCCAACTGCCTCTCAGAGCGATTTATGCTTAGAAAGTGCAACATATTTTAAACGTCTCCCCTAAAATGCAACGCATTTCCCTCTACTAATCTGAACGAAGAAAATAGTAACTGGACGTTCTGAAAACGAGATTTTACAAGGAAGGACACTGTGTTAGATCACAGGTTATATCTGTAATTGCTGTTAATCACTTTGAAAAAAAAGAAAAGAAAAGAAAAGAAAGTAAAGCAGACCATGACATAATCAAACATTTATTTTGACATGCATTGCAGGAACACATTGACCATATCCAACATTTTTATGCCAAAGTACTGCAGATCTCTTAGAGACTGAACTAACCTTTAATGAAGAAAAACAATACCGATATTGTTTGGTTTACTATGAGAAACTATGGAGTTATTCCAAGATTTTGTAACCTCGACGGAGTCCAGCCTTTGTATGAGATTATGAAACACATTATACATGAATCTACTACAGTGGTATAGTTTGAAGTTTAGTTTGGTTTGGTTTGGTCAATGGATAAATAAAATGGCACAAAACCAGCTTGAACCACTTGTCATTGTAGTCACTTTGACTAACCTTGAAAGTGACTTGTAAGAATCTCTGCGATGCAAAACAGTTATAATTTCTTTGCTAGAAAATTCCTCTTGTTTGGTAATTAGATACTATATGTGGTTTGGGGTTGGGGTTAAATTTATTGCGGTGTAAAACCAACCCACCACAGCAAAAATATACTCAGTTTCTCAGACACTGTAAATATAAATGTACATTGAGAATAAAGATGTAAACTACAGCTTATTTCATGTACTGAATGATATATGGGGGAAAAAAACGCAGAGAAAATTCTCTTGTTACTGACCATCTGTAAAAGCAGAATTCAAAATCCTATGCAAACATTTGTCTGTCTCACACACAAACAAAACATATTCTCATAACACACAAAAGTCCATAATATTTATAATCTTCATTATATGTACATTTTCCCATATATACATTGTAACTAAAATCCAGTGTACATTCTTTATCATTTATCATCTGTGGTGTCTAATTAGTTTGTGAGCTAAGCAACAAAGTCACAGCTCTGGAATGAGTTGTAAGTTAATGTCTCTTTAGACATGTAGAATTGAAAAAATTGAAATGAACTGAAATATTTAATAATATTTTTGATGCTGTGTTTGCCATGACCGGGGTATTAGGTTGCAACCACATTATAATTATCCTCTTACTCAGATAGAACAGAAACACAAATCTTTGGCCAAAATGTTCTCGACTGATTAAAAAACGAAAAAATTGGAAAAAGGAAAGATTAAAATGTAAAAGTTCAATTATGTGGATGATAAAGATGTGATCTAAATATGTGAATAAATAAATAAACGGACTATATATTTATACCATCAAATCCCGTTCTGTGCCAAAGAGTGCACATTATAAGAATTATTCCATCTGAAACAAAGACATGAATAACTCTGATGGTTTGGTTTGATGATTTATCATTTGTGCTCGCTGATTCATTAGAGTTGGTCCCTCACCAAGCAAAGCTTCGTACAAACACAAACAAGAACATACCATGAAAAACAATCCATGCTGACATTTGAGTGGACCAAGCAACAACATTTTAGAAAAGAATATTTTCCTAGCCTTTTTTTTTTTTTTTTGGATATAAAAGAAAATATTAACAGAAATGTCCACTTGATCTTGATCTTAGTCTTGCTGTTCTATCCAAAGAATTGTTGTCATAAAACTATAGTCTGTGACATCTCAACAAGCTCTTCAAAGCATTAAAGTTTTCAAGACTGACATTTTTTCTGTCTGACTTTTTGCTTTTTCAGAGTTTTTATCAAGTGTCATTCGGTTCACAGTCAGTTCATGCAAGTTCAGTTTTTGCACTCAGAGGGAATCTCTCTCTCTCTCTCTCTCTCTCTCTCTCTCTCTCTCTCTCTCACTCACTCACTCTGTCATGTCCTTTCTCCATGATTTATTTCTTCATTTCCCATGCTACTGGTTGTTTACTAACTGCTCAAGTCTTTCCCCTTGATTCTCATCTTCAGGCATTGGGTTTCCATATGCACTGGGTTACCTGTAATTCCAAAAAACAAAAGCAAATATAATTCATGACTCCATAAAATGTGGATGTACTAAGAACTGCTAAAATGGAATAACCATAGACCATGAAATGTATGTTAAAATTCAGCATTTTTTTTTCCTGACATCGTACAAAAAGACTCTCAGTTGTATCATGTCGATTTTAGTTTTGCATGAAAAGCTGTCATATGAAAATACTAATCTCAGAGGCCCACCAAGTTAATGCTAAATAATTGAATATTACTGCAACCATGGATCTGTAACAGAGTACACATTAAAAAAGCATTGAGGACATTTTTATATGCATACATACATACATACATACATACATACAATCAAACAGACTGTCTCATCACTGACATTGAAATAATGTCCAACATGGTTCTGATAATGTGAGCCATATGGGTGTGCATTCTGTTATGAATTAAGAAAAAAAAGGGGGACGTGCTTTTTAACCAGTGTACAACTGCTGTCATTATGAAACCTCCAAAGATTATGGAATAACAAAGTGTGAATATTTCACTGAGACTTCTCTGAGCGCATCAACAGAATTTTTCACGTCGTCCCACAAAATACAGCTGTGATTTCATATGCCCGCTGGCCGAGTGCCAGTTTCTACTGTTCCCTTAGAGACAACTTTTTTCTTTTGTTTTGGCAGGAGAGACAGAAATTTAAGCATTCTCAGAGTGTTATAATAATTTTGATGTGATTATGACAGTTAGATGATAATAACGACGATGATTTTGGTTTTTGTGCTGGCCTTCAATTAGTCAAAGCGACTGATAATTTTCCATGAAAGTAAAATACAAGAGCATTCTTAGAATATTGAAAAATGTAGTCAGTTATTGTTATTGGATCAGTCCAGATTATACAGTCCACTTGATTTAGCTTCCATCCCACTGCTACTTAATAGACACAAAATACACTATAGAGATGGGCCTATGGGCGTCTTCTCCAATTTCCTGTTTAAAAATTGAAAATGATAACATCGATGATCTTAATGAAAGAGTTACAGTCAGTCATATGGTCAAAATAAATGGGAGGCTCCATAACTCAAATGGCATCAGGAACCTTAATTTCCCTCAAATAAAACTATGAGTCTGTAATTTTCTGCAGAGAGAGAGGTGACACGTAAAACATTTTATTACTGTAACTGTCACATAATGATAAATCACTTATCTCTCTTATGTTAAGTCACATACAACACACCAATACTTCACATATACTACATATACTTAACATATACATACACACACACACATACACACACTTTGCTACCCAACAGTGTGTCAGTTATACATTTTAAAATTTCCCTTTGTACTTCTGTATATGCAAGGGATAGGGAAATTCATTTTCTGGTAAATGCTGTTCTCAATCATTCTCGTGTCTTCTACCCCATTTAATTATTTAATTAATCCAAAGATTTCGTCATTTGGTACAGGAAACCATTTTTCTTTATTTCCATATTCCAATTTTGAGAGAGGGAGATAGATTATTTGCTGAATCAGAGGTTTTTACATATACCTCCAGGTATGCTTTGCTTTTTGGCTTTTTGAAATTGATTTTTAATATTGTTTCTTGCTGGAGCATAAAATAAAGGAATATCCATATGAATAATAATCATTTGGAAAATTTCATAGCACATAGATATTCTATTCCTCAACAAGACTAGTAACAGTAATAGAACATTAATGAGATGAGCCGCCTGGAATTCTGTTCATCAAGAGGAAGAATGTGTGCTGTGGAGATAGGGCACGAGTGGAAAAAACCCATAAGGACTTTCCTAATACTCAAGAAGTGTGTGTGTATGTGTGTGTGTGTTTGAGAGAGAGAGAGAGAGAGAGAGAGAGAGAGAGAGAGAGAGGCAGGCAGACAGACAGACAGACACACACACAGACAGACAAAGAGAGATCATGGATATGAGGCCCAGAGGGTACCTGATAGGGATAACTTAAAAGGATTAAAGGCACTTTAAATATTACATTGTAAGCTCCATTCACAAGTGAGATTAGGAAGTCGTGAAAACTGCTTAGGCTGAAAAAAAAACGTACATGTCACATTTATATTTCTGCATATGTCTCAGTGTAGAAACCATACAGGCTGCTTTCAGTTGACTGAAACAGAATTTCTCTGTGTTACGTACTGAGATGGAACTCAAGCCTTATAAGGAAAGAAATACAGACAGGGAAATTGTTTTGTTTTTTTGGGGGTTTTTTTGAGAGTGACTCAGAAAGATAAGACACCTCTGTGCGAACGAACAGGAAATGAAACGGCCTCCGTTACCTTTCACTGTGTCCTGTCTGGCTCGAGTTTGGTCTCTCCATTCTGTTTGTCGTTGGCTTTCTGTGAAAGGCGCGTGGACATCGTTGCAGCCTGGACCACTGCCTTGAAGCTGCGTTTCCGTTTCTGTACGTTCTGTTCCGGGTGAAAGATGATGATGTAGACCTTGGGTATGTAAAGCATCCCCAGAGACACTGAAGCACTTAGGCTCATGGATACGGTCAGAGTGGTCGTCTGGATGTACATCTGCAGCAAAAATGTAAATAACGGTATAGAGTTAAGGTCTACTGAAATACAGTCGGACAGGTCCCCTGGAAAATGTGCCTTCTGGCACACTGTGAATGAATATGACTTGAAACTTCCCCAGTGTGGGCAAATGAACTAAAAGGACAAGACATCTCACAATCTTTTTTTTTTTTTTTTCAAATGTGTCTCAGCACAGGGAGAGCTCAGCCCCCACGTTCGTGTGAGCAGCCATTTTCTTTTCACAGAGTAAAAAGGGGAGAAAAGGAGAGCAGAATTACAGTCTTGAGATAACACGTTTTACAGACTGACCTACTTAAATGGATAAACGTATGAAGTTTGCTGACCAAAAGCCTGTGGTAAATATCCAAAAAAGAAACGAAAAAACAAACAAAAAAAATCATATCAAAGAGAGATGTCAAAAAAATACCAGCGTCAAAGACAGATAGTATCCCCAAACAGAATGCCAGAAAACAGGAAATGGACATGTAGCGTTCCTGTAGCCAAACTGTTCTGTAGTCCCGCTGGGAGACCACCTGCGTAAAAGGAGGCCTCAGAGCCTACACACTAATGCACTAATTCCTAATTCCCTCTGCAGCTGCACTTAGCTTTATTTAGATGACTAAAGACATTGTTTCCATTCTCCCACACACTCCTCTTTTCAGCCCCCCCCCTCCTCCTCCTACCCCCCCCCCCCCCCCCACACACACACACCCCACACACACAATTAAGCCCCCAGAACCTTGCTGTGGGGAAGAGCAGCCTTTGTCTCCATGTCATAGTGTGTCTTGTGCAGATAAAGAGAAAAAATAAAACATTTTTTTTTCCCCTGTCATTTTTCTCTTTCACATTCTCCCTCGTTCCCATATCAAAGGCGGCTTCAAAAGAGAAATCACTCGCAATGCAACTTGTTATCAAGGGCCTTGCAGGTTTTCCCTCATTTCAACTCTTTCATTTTGGAATGACTTCATTTGACATAATTTTCTACTTAAGCTCTTCAGTCAATTCCTAACCCTTTCAGCTTTTGTTGATGTGTTTAAGAAGAATACTGAATAGTCATTGTGGTGAAAATGGAGGACCACGTTTGCAGCTAGTAATTATCTACTTCTATCTAGTTGTAAATATTGTGTATATTATTATGAGTGTTATACACACTGTAGAAATATATCATTTATTGAAAGAGACTGAGGACAGATCAAGCATAATAACTGTATGAAACAAACATGAGACAGTCAAACAGTATAATCCACATGAAAACTTTGGTTTATAAATATTCTTTTTCAACGAAAGCTTTAGGTGGGTGCTTTTCTCATGAAACCGTGAGCCGCGGGAACAGGAGATCCTGAGCTCCTTTCTTGCATTCGGATTTAGCACTGCATTACGACAGAAAAAATTCTCTCACCTTTTCAGTGGACTGCGCCGTACCGAAGAAGATGGGCACAAAGGCCAGCCATATAATGCAGGTGGTGTACATGGTGAAGCCGATGGGTTTGGCCTCGTTAAAGGTCTCGGGCACCCCTCTGCTCTTGACGGCGTACACGGTACACGTGACCATCAGCACGATACTGTAGCTCAGGCAGCAGATGAGCGACAGGTCAGACATGTCACACTTCAGAATGCCTCTGGCCAGCTCCGGATTGGGCGGCCTAAGCTCCTCATAGTCAATAGTAGTGTGAGGAGGCATAACTCCAAACCAAACAAATACTCCCAACAGCTGGAAACAGAAAAAAAACAAAAAACAAAGGGACTGTTTAATCTTAGCCTGTTGTTTCTCTCTCTCTCTCTCTCTCTCTCCTCTCTCTCTCTCTTTCTCTCTTTGTCTCTCTCATTCCTAGTCTAGACTTTTTGAAAATTATTAGGTTGCTATTTCCCAACATGTCCTGTGGTGCTGAAAAACACGTCTGGAAGTGTCTTTCTCTGAAGCACTCAGTGAGAGAGGCAGAGACAACGATCAGACTTTCTCATAACTTGACCCATTTCATCACTGTTTGGGGAGGGGCCGTGGGGACGTCGGGGGGGAGGGGGCGACAGGGGACATCAGAGCAATGGATGACATGAATGAGAAAAACATCCTCTGCACCTGTTCAGCGGAAGAAGTTTAAGGCTAGACACATTATTCAGCCTGCGTGAAAGAGCTCGTTAGGTTACGAGGGAAGTTTCTAGAAAGTTCTGGGGCTGGGAAGGGAGAGCGGTGATGGCGAGTCGCAGATGCGACAGATGTTCCTGTCAGAACGCGTGGTAGAGTGGTGCGATTCATCCAGCCTCTTTGACACATCTGCGATGTGCTTGGAGGAGGGGCGCGGAACTGTCTCGCTGTCAATCAAAGCTCCGCTAATCCCCTCTCTGCCCGCTCCCCTACTTTCAGTGACTCATCTACATTATGCCTTTCCTAAGCTCAAACTACAAAAGCCCTAATAATATTGTTTCTCGTAAGAGTAAAAATTGGCAAAACCTAGGGTATTTATCGTATGAGGCAATGCGCAATAGCAGAAATGGGATTTTTTTTTCTTTTTTCTTTTCTTTTTTTTTTTTTTGCACTGCTATGCCAGTTATGTATTTATAGAAAATAATGACGCCAAAACAGCTGTTTTTGCATTTCTGTCAAAACTGTGTCTGGCTGAGCACTCAAGTTGATGAGGTTTGCAGTCAACTTATCAGCATGTGCTGTGTGTACAAACTCCACACGGATAAGCAATACACATGTTGGTCATTATTCAGGATGGTGCAAAATTCCACCTCAGGAATTGGATATGCTGCAGTCTGGATGAGTACAGTATTACTGTAAACCACAGTAAAATACACAGCCCATGTCAGCAAAATGCCTCACCTTCCTTTTTGTTAATGTAACATGTTTCACCACAACAATACTTATTTGTTGCAGAAAACTCTCAGCCAATTCCAAAGGTAAATTTTGAATCTGCATTTTTTTATCACTTTTGCAAATGTTAAGAGTGCATATGACTCTTCGTGGATCGACACCTGTTCTGACATCAGGTCTGCGAAGGTGTGTGTTATGGACGGAGCAACCCTCACCTGTACCGAGATCAGTATAAAGGTGATGACCAGCTGGGAGGTGGGGCTGATGTATCGGGGTGGCGTCACTGATTTTTTGCCCTGTTCGAAAATGCGGTAGATGCGATTGGTCTTGGTGAGCATGGCGGAGTACGTTATGCACATCCCCAGGCCCAGCAGGAGGCGACGGAAGGCGCACACCACCGCACCCGGTTCGGCGATCATCAGGAAGGTGATGAGGTAGATGAGGAAGATGCCGGTCAGCAGGACGTAACTGAGCTCTCTACCTGAGGCGCGAACGATGGGCGTGTCGTGGAACCGGATGAAGGTGATGACCACGGAGGAGGTGGCCAGGATACCGAGGATGGCCAGAAACAGAGGTATGATGGCCCAGGGAGAGTGCCACTCCAGCTTGATGATGGGGGTGGGCCTGCAGCCCGTGCGGTTGGGCGTGGGACGCATGTTGAAAGGGCACATCTCGCAGTTGAACTCGTCGACCTGGTACTGGTAACCGTCGCAGAGCTCACAGTGCCAGCAGCAAGGCACACCCTTCACCATTTTTTTCCTTTCGCCGGATTGGCAGGGAAAACTGCACACTGAGTCAGGGATCTGCTTGTCCCCATCTGTCCACTGCATCTCCTCCACCTTATGAAGCGGGTGACACAAACTTAACGTCAACGTTATTGCTTAACCAGGCAGTACGACATTTGGTCATTTTAGCCGACGAATCATTTTAATCTCGAAAGTCACCGTGTATGGATTTCTGTTTCAATGTACTGCTGCATTTGCCATGCATGTCCTCTGTTTGTTAAATCAGTCAATCAATATCAATTTTTCTTTTTTTTTATCTAAGGCAAATGAATCCTGTGCACAGCACATACATTCTTAAAACAAGAAATATTTGACCTCATCAAGTCTAACCCGTTTTCCATTTAATCAGGTTAATAGTGTGGCTGTAAACACATGTATATGTGGAGATAATTTTACATTGAGTCGCAGGTTGTTGGTCCACTGCCCTATGACTCTGTATCCAGGGTTAGTGGTGTTTGTCATCTGATACTGGAAGATGTCGTAACGTCCTGGAGCGTCTCCATTCTCATTGAACAGAACTCCAGTCCCAGCGCTACCTGTTTGTTATAAAAAAAAAAAAAGAGTTAAATCTAGCACATTATTAAACAAATTAAAAGATTACACTGTTATTCTGTACTAACAGTAAATGCATTAAGAATAATGGTCGTTTTTCATCGTAATAGTACATTTTCCTACATTCAGGGAATTCATTCAGGCAAACAAAATGGAAAAGAGGAATTGGGAGCTTACTCAAAATGTCT
Organism: Chanos chanos; assembly: GCF_902362185.1. Taxonomy (NCBI): domain Eukaryota; kingdom Metazoa; phylum Chordata; class Actinopteri; order Gonorynchiformes; family Chanidae; genus Chanos; species Chanos chanos. The sequence goes on along the minus strand of NC_044503.1, from coordinate 10,008,532 downwards.
GACTGAAGAACACCATGATTTAAACCACAGATTGAAAAGATCCCAGTCTCCACTACCCCCTTATTCCTCCCTTATTCCTCTTGAGATATCTGAGCACTTTAATTTCTTTCCATAAGCAGCTGTTTGATATGGGTGATCTATTCATGCATACTTTAACAAGATGAATATTACATATATAGGGACATCTATTTCTAGCCCACTCTTATTTCCCTAACAAATTCCGAATAATGGCGGAAAAAACATTTAACCCGTAATTTAAGAGAAATATTTGGAGTCACGCGACACCAAACTTTTTTTTTTTTTTTTTAAATCAGACGTGCTAACAATTACTGTTAAAGGCTGACTGACAAACCCTCAACTGACGGCCTATGGTTTTACTGATGCTCAAAATTGGTCTGTATTCCAAGGTTACGTTCAGGTTTTGGTTTAGGAGCAAGGTTAAGCAACCTACCCTGAGTTACCATGCAACTGAATGTTCTCTTCTATGCTAAGTGCACTGACATAGTGCCTCCTAATCGTTGATACAGAATATATATATATATATATATATATCTGTCAGTATGGATTGGATGAGACGCAGAGGCTTCCCTTTTCAAAGCTGAAGACAACTTTATTTGAAATGCATGCATGCAAAAAAAAAGACTTAATGCATTTTTTTTTTTTGCCGCAATAATGCATATTGCTTGTTCAGCCTATCTACTTCAGGCATTCATTGCAGTGTTTTTTTTCTTTTTTTTTTTTTTTGATGGCAGTCACAGTGGAACAGAAGGGAGGACTTAATGGGAATTCTTTTCATAGAAAGCTTCTTAGCCCCCAAAGCAGTGATCTAGAAAAATATAATTTTTGAAATGAGATGTATAATGACTGCAGTAAAGATGAGAAGAGTAAAGTCTTGGAGAGATACAGAGAGACAGAAGGATAGAGAGAGACAGAGAGAGAGAGAGAGAGAGAAAGAGAGAGAAGGAAAGAGATAATTTGCTGAACTGAAAGAATTTCAGAGCTGGCCTCTGAGTAGGACATTATTACAGTTACTCTCATGACCGGAAAAGAACAGCTGTGTGATCGGACAGTGTGTTCTACGACCCCAAAACTCCACACTCCAGTCTAGCGCCAGATTACACCCACAGCACGCGATAACCCATGCTCCTCCTCTCAGCATCTGCTCTGCCGCTGTACTCACCGTTAAAGTTCACAGAACGAATATAGCTAAGCAGCAAGCGTCCCTCCACCGGATCCATCTTATTACAGACGCCCGTGGCGCCTGGGCACAGGTCCAGGTGCATGTTGTGTAAAGCATGGGCCATAGCATACACAGCGTCTATGACAAACTGCACTTTCCCCTCCTGTTCATAAGGAGAGTCACGACCAATCCTTTCCTCACCTGACAGGGAGAGACGGCAAGAGAGAGAGAGAGAGAACGAGACAGAGAGAGAGAGAGTCAGAGAGACAGAGAGAGAGAGAGAGAGAACGAGACAGATAGAGACAGAGGGAGACAGAGAGAAGCAGGAAATTAAAGCCCTTTGAAGTCATCGTCATCAACATCTGAGGAGGCAGAGTATTACCATAATGTTTGCTGAATTATCAAACGTCTCACCTGTGCATTTTTTCTTCCCGCTGTCAAGTTTGATACCTGGACGCGTCAGTTTGCATCTGAAATTGTCTTCCCAGAATTCAGCGAACCAAATGTTTCTGCGGTTGTTCTCCAAAGATCTGGTGGTGAAGTACTGGTCGAACCCTGCGCAAAAAAACAAAGAGCTCTTTCATTGGTCCATTCACGTCTTACCTCATAACGACTCACAGTTACAGAGAACCTCACAGACAGGCTCAATTGTCATTCATTAACTCGGGATCCATGGTTCAGTGGTGCATTACGCAAGAGTAAAAAAAGAAAAGATGTGAACCAAGATGTGAACTATTTCATGTTAAAAAAAGGAGAAGATTTAAAGGTTTGAGTGATTACATACGTTCTGCGCCATATGAACGTAGTTAAAAGTCTGGTCGTGGTTAAAAACTTGCTCACACTACATTTTGAATAGGTAATTCGGGTTTGTATTATAAGCGTGGATGCGGAGTCAGAAATGAAAATGGGATGAATAAAACTTGAAGCGAAACTGTGAAACATTAATAGTTAATGAACGCATACTCGTTCATTGTAGTTTTTGAATGAATTCACATCATCTGTAGATCCTAATGAAGAACCAGTCAGGTAGAACATGCAGTACCTTCTATTGAGGCTCTTTTGGGCAGGATGGTGACCGCGCCCTCCGCTACGTCTTCGTGGTCAAGGATGGGTAAACTCTTGGCCCCCCAGCTGTCTGAGCCCACGAACTTAAAGTGCCCAGTCAGGTTGGCGTACTTAGCCGCCTCAAGCACCTGTCTGAACCACAGAGAGAGGGATCACACAAGATTTGAAATAAATAAATAAATCCACAGCTGTAATGCTGTAATGTTCAATATCACATAAATATCCAGTCAAAAAAAAATATCATTTTTATGTTAGGAGAGTGCGACACAGGGGGTGCTTCATGTTTTAAACCAGTCTGCCAAAGAGAGAAAAATCATAGTAGCTTTATTGACTAATATCTAATATCACTTCACATATCAAAGAGCATCAAATGCACTTAAGTCAGAGCCAACAGTCAGCTAGTTCTAATAATGAAAAGGCTTTCGTCCTGTCTGCGTATTCAGACTTTAATGTGGGGATTAAATGATGTGGTGTCAAATTGTCATTCATAAAAGTAAACCTCTGACAGCCAATGTACGTGATCTATTTCTCTTTGAGGTCTTTAATCCTCTCTTCTGCCCACTGTCACTATTTTAGCACTCACATTTTTTTAAATAAACCCAAAGCATAGTTTGGTCTCACTTGCTGTGTTACGTGGTAGGAGAACTAAAGGTCAATGCAGCTTTCATATAGACACCTCTTCAGACAGACAGTTTGTAAAGTTCATGACCTCCACAATCCTCGTATGATCCGTCTTAGCAAACAACAACTTATGGATGGATTAAGATGAGAACTAACGTGTGGTAGAACAAACAAATCTCAAACAGGAGAAAACACTAACATGAGATGATCCCACATACCTTGTCTTTGCTTTTCTCATGTTCTATGTTAATCGGGCAGAAAATCAAATGACCAGAGTAGAAGTAAAACATTAAAACTCACGGGCCAATGAGTACACTGGGTGATTGAGTGATTTTAAATTTCTCACTATGATCTGAGGTTGTTTAAAAATTCTGACTCTCTAACGATGGGATAGAATTTATGTTCCTTTAAATCAGCGGTCGATATCTAATTGAATTTCTCTTCAGGTATGGGAATACATGATTAGTAGATGATGGAAGTTGATGTCTCATATAGCTAAGCCTTGACATGAATGAGAACCCTCTCAAAGCTAATAATGCTACCACACCAAACGACTGCAAGACGTCTTTTCGCTCTCGCCTCGTAGAGTGGCGGAGTGCATTTCAACTAGATATCATTCATGCACTTGCTCTGGAAAGCATCTGTATCCGCAAACACTGGCTTTTGTCAAAACCCCATCTATGAGTATCATAAATTAATAGAGACAAATAATCCTTAAACACTCCTGCTGTTACCACTTCATCAAATTTAGAAAGACATTAATCTCCTCTATTAATTGCTCCAGATGCAGACGAACTGTCCCAGACAGACAAGTAAAGAGAACAGAGCACATGTAACAGGGGCGTAGGGGAAATATACTTCGTTAGCGTGTCAGTTCATGGGCAAACGGTTGAGAAGTAGGTCACATATACAGAATGATGATGACCAATTCCAAAAAAAAAAAAAAAATCTGGCGAATTCGAGGTGACACGGCCTTTGTGTGATCATCTGTCAGACGGTGAATCAGCCTGTTCACTTACTTAATGTCGTCCTCATTGGCAAAGATGATGACACCTCGGGCGTTGGGCGTCTCCATCAATCTCTTAATGATCTTGTCATACTCTCCTGGTTTTGGCTCTCTGGGGATCTTCAGCGATTGCGCGATGCATAGGCCTCCTTTATCAGGGACAGATGGACATTGATGCTGAAATTTGTCTCTGTGAAGGTGACCCATCCCTATCTATATTAATGACCACAGTCAACTTATGACAGTTGATGGAAATGAATGGACGCAGTCTTCTGAGCCATATTTCTCATTTATATTTAATAACTAACAAAATAACTCACACCGTTCAAAACTTATTACAAAAATGGCTTTATGCTTGGCTGATTAATTGATCTTAATGAATGTTGCATTGCCAGGACCCTCTCGTGTTTTTTTAACCTCAGACTTTTTTGTCTGGTTTTTTTAACCTGGACAGTGTATTCTCATTCCATCCCTAGACTCACGTTTCACTTTTAATTTCTACATGAATCATGAGGCACTTGAATAAGGTGTATTCACAGAGGGCTGGATGCGGTTCTCAGCTTGCGGAGCAGACAAACAGCCGTCTAAATAGACCAGACTTCAGAGGAACAGCGAGCGTACTCTACCTGCCTCACGAGAGATCTGGACGAAGGCGTCTACTCCGCTCTCGCCGTAATTGCCCTCTGACGCCAGCGTGGATACGTAGTTCCAGCCCATGGCCTTGACGATGTCCACCATGGCCTGGGCCTGGTAGGAGTCAGGAGGGACCACGCGAGTGAAGAAGTCATAGCGGTTGTTGTCACTCAGCTCTGGTGCGGTGGATGCGTAGCTGATCTGTGGAATCTGAAACCAGTACATTGGGACTGGTTATTTATTTATTTTTTTTTAGGCTATTTAGGATGCCTTCAAGAAATAAAATTAACAGTTTCTGTGTTCACTCCAAATCTCATTTAAAAAAAAGGCCAAAATCACACTGTGATAAATATCCACGTGTCTCATATCAGCAAATTTCAGTCTGCAGTTGAACCTGCTGATCTCCTTATAGCAAAACACAACAAATATAAAATAGGGCACGGACTGATTTTATTCAACTGAGCACATCACAATACTGCATAATGTGTCCCTCTAACATACATAAACAGCTTAGTCGATAATTTATTCACAAGGGGTTACTAATCTAGTCCACCTGTGATTAGTCTCTCTGTAGCTAAGTGAGCCCTGGAGCCTTGGTTTGTAGCTAGCTCGCAACATCAGTGCTTCTGACAAGAGGTCACACAGGTGTGACGAATATTCAGCCATAATGGTGTTATATTGGTGGTATGTTTTATCAAGAGAGGAGTAAATAACTGAGAGCTAAGGTATGAGTATGAAGTTTTGGGACTTGGTTGCAGAGAGTTGGTGAAAGGTAAACAGAGAAATACGAGGAGAGAAGAAGGGAAGAGGGAGAAAACCATTTGACAGATAATCTCAAAGGATTACGGGGTTTTTAGTCAAATTAAGTTAAGCAGGGAGAGAGAGAGAGAGAGAGAGAGAGAGAGAGAGAGAGAGAGAGAGAGAGAGGAACAGAGTTACTTTCTCTCAGCCTTAAACCAAACTGTATAATTACATACTGACCATGCCAACCCTACACGGACTGCTGATTCCCTCTCCCCTTTCCACGAGAAGACTAATTTACACATCAAACATATGGATATGCAGCTATGCCACTGCTCTGTCTATGTATAATAATGATAGTGGACATTTGGTGGAATACTTTTTTGAACCCAGAGTGTAAACAGTACTTGTCCTTATTTATTCTGTTCTGAATTCCCAGTTGGTCATTGTTTGGGATCAGAGTGGAGTATTAATGTATTTCACTAATACAAGTGCAGACAGAACGAGACTCTGTATCAGAAAAATTCACTCTCATTCAGCTGAGAGACTCCGATCCAAATCCAATCTTTTAATCACAGTAATGGGCCCTGTCTGGAAGCTTCGTTCACATGAAAGGAGGCCAGCTATCTATCTATCTATCTATCTATCTATCTATCTATCTATCTATCTATCTATCTATCTATCTGTCTGTCTGTCTGTCTGTCTGTCTGTCTATCTATCTATCTATCTATCTATCTATCTATCTATCTATCTATCTATCTATCTGTCTGTCTGCCTGGTGGTCTGTCTGGCTGTCTGTCTGTCTGACCACCTGTTTGTATGTCTGTCTCTCAAAGTATGTGGAAAAATGTTAATCTACCTGTATAAAAAAATCCTTTTTTTTCTATTTATCCAACCATACATATGTCTTATTTAAAACACCTAGGATGATTTAGGAAGAGGTAAAGTAAAGTTCAGATGAAGTTCGACAGCTCTGAACCTTAGGTGCTCTAAACCTTTCCCTAAATTCAAAGGAGGCACAGAAACCACTGGTTGTACCCTCAAGCTACAGTTATGATAATTCATTGGACTGAAATGCTAATTAAAGCCTTAAAAAGCAGTTGCAAATGTTCCCTTGGTGCCTACAAGAGGAAGACATTCTTAAACACCTCTTAAGAGGAAGAGAGCACAGTTAAAAAGCTGTTTTGCATGTCATATTTAAGAAAAATAAAAGAATAATACACCGTGATTCATAAAGTCTTACACTTTGTGACCTCATAAAATATATATTAAAAAATCTTGGCTTGTAGAATCTATAAATAAAACAAATTGCATATTCATTAACGTCTCTTACAACTACCAGATAAAACACTTGCATATGAAACAAGATTCAACATTTTAGTGCACATTGGTGGCTAATCTGTAAAAGAATTCATTTAAAATGCATCTTTACTGTGAACTCTTCCAGGGGAGCAGTTGTATGATCCAGTTCCAATATAACCAGTTCTGATAAAGCACTGGGGACTGTGGTCATCTGCACCATACTCTATAAATGATCACACTCTGTGTACTGGGAATCCCATTAACTTACACTGTGTGTGGATGTGAAATAATTTTCCTCCTTAATTTCACTATCTACTGGAACTATTAATGACCATTCACGACAGCAGTTGCCTGTTCCAAACAATAAATGTAACTCTCGGCGATCAAATTAATGTCATTCATTACGGGTGGGGGTGGAGGGGGGTGGCGGCTGTCATTTTCTTAATCACCTTCAAGTCTAGACAGTTTGACCCTCGGAGTTTGTGTTTGCGAGGTGGTTTTGGTTCTCTAGGGGGGAATCGTGCGGCTTCTTTGTCTGACTCAGTCACAACATAACCTCTTCACAGAGATCTGCCCTCAGAGCCAGCGAGGGGACGCGAGGAAAAGGATAAACCAGTCCCTAAGTTACACGGCGCGTCTTCTACACTTACACGGACACGCGTCAATCATAAATCTGAGCAATGTTTTTTGCAGAATAAATTTTATGTTAAAAACCATGGGATGTGCTCTCATTGGATTGGACTATATTATGGTATGGGAATACATCTGTGTAACGGGAAAACTATTTTTACCTGTAGGACGTTTCAGTTCTGTAATGTAATGGCGTGAGAACGGATAGCATGTGACATTGGAAAATGAATGTAGAGAAAAAATAGATGAGTCTCGAGTGTGCAGCGACGGATTAGAGAACCCCTTCATGCACTGAATTACTGCAATTAACGAAAATGATGCCATCTGAAATTCTCTGCTGTTCTATTATTGGAAACAAAAAGTCATTCGTGTAGCCACACCAGATACAAAGCATCTCATCAGCTTTGATCAAATGTAAAATTTCCGTCGACTTACAACGCGTATTTAAGCCAGTAGCTAATGCTACTATATGCCCTTTCAGCTGTATTTAAAACCCCTGATATGATTCTTCTTTTATAACGTTTGTTCCTAGAGGTTAGAGAAAAGGACTGTAGAGCAGGGTGTTTTTCCTCTCTCTTTGACAGCACTAAATTTAGCCCTGCGGTCAAAGCTGCTGCCAGAGGCTTATTGTCCCAGACTGCTCTCCTAATTCAAGTTAACAGTTGCCTGATGTGTTATCTGGTTTCTCAGCCTGCTGCTAAATGACTTATTGTGAAGGAAGTGTCATTAAGCTATACAGTGTGTGTGACAGGCAGTCAGCGCATCTGTGTGTGTGTGTGTGTGTGTGTGTGTGTGTGTGTGTGTATGTGTGTGTGTGTGCGTGTGCGTATCAAGAGAGAACTTTGTTAACACACTGCGAGAATGGAGAGAAAAAAAAGTCTTTCTGTCTGTGTTCAAGTATGTTCTGTTAAGAAATCAGTCAATGAAGTGACTTGACAACTGAAAGAAACTGAACATAGAAAAAAGTTACACAATGCATTATTAACAAAGTAGTCTCATAATCTACCGACCGTGGTGATGTTTGATTCAAAATAGCTTTTTTTTCCGAGACCTAGCTGTGTTAAATAATTTAGTTGTTTATTTTTTTGGTGGTTACAATGCAGTTAGCAAACAGATGATTACAATTACAAATACAACTGACATACGTCAGTGTCTGCACCTAAACCCAAGACAAAAAGGTAGAGAATATTAGCACAGTCATGCAGCGGGATGAAATATTTAAAAAAATCGAGGGTGTTATGTTGTTCTTTGAACTGGACTGCAATACCTTGTCATTAAAAAAACATGCCGTTTGTTCCAAAACTCATCTCCAGTGCTCCAGAAGAAGCTCCTGTGTAGCTCCCTGCCATTATGCAACAGCTGCTGACGAGCATTGCGTGTGGAATTGTCACGGCTGGAGTGGGCTTTTTATCGCTCTGTGAAACTGTAATCGAAATGAGTGCCAGTGACCAAAAAAAAAAGAATAGAAAAACCTCTGGGTGTGTGTGTGTGTGCGTGCGTGCGTGCGTGCATGCGTGTGTGTCCGTGCATGTGTGTGTATGTGCTTTTAGCCGTCTCTCTGATGGATTAGTGGGGGGCTGAGACAGTGCATGTAAGGACAGGACACATTGCTTGTCACTGTGTCATTCTCATGGTGAGAGAGAGAAGGATATGGTGACTCACACACGTCCCTCCCCCAGCCGTCGGAGATGATGGTTACAGGTTAACTCAGAACGTACAAAGCCTCAAGTGTTTATTTAAAAGCATCACCCACAGCTGTTAAAATGGTTCTTGTCCATTCAGTCATGAGTCAATGATAACAATGTGGCACTTGGAAGAAATATGAACAACTTAAAAAGGCCACTCTGCAGTGCAACGGTAGCAATTTTCTCAACTGTCGCACAGTCCATGAATGGTTGAACTCAGAGTAAACCTCACTGGGGTAAAGCCATTGCCATGCACAATGAAAATCCTCACACATTCTCATTGCATACATCTAAACATACGCTCCCACTGCAGCCTGGGAGATCAGATTAGAGAGTAACGGATGAATGAGGAACACACTACGCGACACATGTTCACTGTTATATCAGAGGCTAACAAATATTATGCTGCTGATATTGTCCTTTTCTTTGTCTTTACGATCTGTGCACTTCAACCATTTTTATAAATGTATTATTTAAAACAATCCTGAGTGATCATCAGCCAATAATCAGACCCAAATAAAGAAAACAGAAAATCTTTTCTCATGTTAAATAGCAACTCGGATGGCTGGAATGCTAGTAAGCTGACCTAACCCTGCAAAACAGGGTGTAACAAATGAAATGAGGTGATAATCAAACATTGTTTTGCCCAAAACCGTGAACTGCACAGGCTGGAATAATCACAGACTCTGCTTCAATGCTCTTCATCACTCAAATGCAAAAACGTCCCTTTAATAGACGCTGCACACGGGCAGCCTTTCACTCTACCTCTCCTTTATCCTTTGTCTATTTTACACTGCATTCACAAGCTTTAATTAGTGGCTCCCCTCTGCCAGCTGTCCTCACTCAGAAGGGTTCTTTTCGTTTCAAATGTGTTTTCGTTCACACCAACAGAATGGCGTAAGTTTTACTTGAAACAAAAGAAAAGATGATTCGAACCCCAGCTAATACTATATTTGCCAACCATGACCTGGGAGTCAAGTAAATGTAATTGGCTGTGATTGGCCCATGGATGGGTGCGTCAGCTGGGGTCACTCTCCATGGAGCTTGGCATTGCTGACTGGTGGTGGCTGATGACTATGTGGTAGCAGGGTCAAGCTCTCCTCCAAAAACGTTTGATGACTTCTAGTGTGGGAGCGTGCACGACAGGTGAAGACAGAGTGTGATTTCATGTGAGCGGGGGGCATTTACAAGGTTACAAAATTATAAAGGGGAGAGAGTGGGGGGGGGGGGGTAGAGAGCACAACAGTTGTATGAACTGTGTGTTCTGGATCATTCTGTGTGATATAAACGTGTTGACTGTTGCTTAAAATGACACGTCTACTATGGAAAAAGTGAGCGCTAAACAATATAACTTGGCTTCTCTAACATAAAAACAACAATGTCGGCTAAGTTGTAAAACTACCACAAATAATTGAACGATGTCAAAAACAAGAAGATGAAGAAGAAGAAGAAGAAAAAAAAAGATAATCTATTACAAACGGAACCAAACAAAGCTCTAAATTACGGGTAGGGTTTTTGAAAAACGATTGCGCTGTGTGTTTTTCTTGTACAATGTACAACTCCCAAGAGCCTTTTTTTTTTTTTCTTCTCTCACCAAAGTTGGCTAATTCATTTGCTTCTGTAATGTAATATGACAATCTGTGTGGTTTGGCAAATGAGCCGTGGATGGGTTCCACACACTGATGCCGGATAGCGCAAATGGGCTTAAGTTTGACACTGTGGTCATGTTCCATTAAGAAGAAAGTGAAAAAGCATGATTAATCTGTCAGTCAGTCAGATTTCATAAAATCAATTTCTCTTTTTTTTTTCTTTCCCCCCTTCTTCGCAAAGAGAGAACAAGCACTCTTAACAATGTACTGTTCCTCCTCCCAATTTTGCTCTCTTACGTAAGACCCATGTAGGATGGGATTTTAGTTTTGTGGAAAACCAAGAAAAGAAAGGAAATACTCAATAAGCTTACAGTAGGGTGCAAATCTGAAAATTCGTCACAGAGATTCCCCCCCCATTTCCTCAGCTCTGGCACAGCAGAGGATGAGAGTCAGCGCTGTGTGATCGAGGAGAGAAGAACACGCAAAACTACGCTCTTCTTCCCGATATGGGCACCAAAACAGCACCGCTGCGTTGCAAAAGCGACCATCGTGTTTCTGAGCAAGATATACAGCAGTGATAGTCGTTCACCTCGAAGGCACATCCTTAAACCTCTTTTCCTTTTGTTTTCTAAGGAAGAGAATGGATATGCATTTTAACTAGCCCCCCCCCCCCCTTTTTTTTTTTTTTCTGGAAGAGACGAAGTTGATCATGCATTAAAGCCTAACTTGCTCTGCATGCCGACAATATCCAATCAAAAGCTGGTCCCTGGCATCTGTGCTTTGCCTTTTTTGTTTGCCCAAAGCTTGTGGATCAAAAACATATTCAAACACATGATTTTGTTCTTTCTTCTCTGTCCAAATTTAGCTTAATCCAATGACTACATTAGGCAACGTTTTAAAAGGACACCCTGGAAAATCTGAATCACATTAATTCTGTTTGCTCATGCATATGTATCATTTACTTACCATTTGAAATGTTAGGTCATTGTTAAACATGTGTGTAAGTACCGCTGCACTGAGAACGAGTAGTTAGATTCTCTATAATCTGGTGTTTGTACGCCCTACTGATAGAAAACAGCCGTTGCCTTCAGGCCAGTTAACACAGTTAAACAGCATCATTTTTACTCTGCATCATTTTTCTGTGAATGATCATGAAGTATTGACATGCACCTCCATATTCATGTAACTATGAACTGATGTGGCTTTCCCTACCCAGAAACACTTTGGAACAAACCGGAAAAATACAGTTTGTATGTCAGTCGGGTATATCCATTTATATCTTACAGTGTCCATGAGTGTTTCTGGGGTTTATTTGTCGTTTGTTTTGAAGTGTGAAATTATTTTCTTTTTGAGGAGTATATCATCACTGGCATGTAACACACCATAAAAGTAATTTCATATTTCTAAAAATGATTGAATTTGTCTTTCACATCACGTTTTGGTCTAAATGAAGTCTAGCTAAGACAATAAAGCTGAGCCGATTCTTAAAGCCCTCAGAAAAAGTGAGGATTAAGATCACACAGACACAACTGGTTTAACTCCCCAAATCCTCACCGTCAATTAACTGCACTCCTCACGGACAAGAATGCTATTCCACGATCCCCTTAATAGACATATCCAACAATAGGTTTGAAAGATTTCTAATTTGCAGAGTTGGGCTTGTTCTAAGCTCACCTCCTCAACACCCCCCCCCCGCCCCACCCCCCCACCCCCCGCCCCCAACCAAGTTTTCTCTCACCTCAAACAGCCGGAGTACATTTGCCACCATGATGGAAACAGAGCTGGCTGACGCCCCGATCACGCCCACCACCCGTTCCGGCTTGCGTATGATAGGCTGCTCCCCGTTGGAGCAGCGTATGTCTGATGTGTCCTTCTGGATTAGGGCCTGGACGAAAGTGAGTGACTGTTCTAAGGCATAGGTGTCCCTGGAGCACGTGTCCAAGATCCTCGCGCCCAACGTGATGTTGGGCAGCAGCTCGGGGTCGCTGTTAATCTGATCCAGGGCGTAGAGCATGGCCTCCATGCGATGAACCCCCTTCTCGTTTTTGATCTCCCCGCAAGGCACCCCGGCCGGGCCCTTGGCGTGCACAGGGAAAAGCCCACCCAGAGTGATGTCACCAGGGATCTTGATGGAGTGAGGTTGGGTGCCCTGGTGAGCCCATGATGTTGGGCTTATCCCCACCCATAGCATCCACAGCAGGTGTGTCCATGTGCTTGGGTGACAGCCACTCCACCCCACAACCCAAACAATGCCATACTGATGATGATGGTAGATAGATGGAGGAGGGTGAGAGGCCATGGTGCTAAAACTTAAATAGCAAGAGTTCACCCTCTACTTGAGGCACCTGTCAAAGGATACAGAAGTATTAATTACAGAACCAATTTATAACACTTAGTCCAGTAATGCATTAAATATGTGATGCCGCAGAATATTTCCATCATATGCAATTATATTAAGGCTATATAGTCTATAAAGGGCATCTTTCTAAAATGTTAATCGCCAAATCTGTGGTAGAAAGCTCTAGTCATGCACATCACTAAAACAGCTATTTAAAAGCAGAAAAATCGCTGCTAGAGCGTGAACTGCATTGCAAAATGACTGCCATTGGTAGTAGAAAATAAGAGACTTAATATCACAGATAGCTTGTAAGACATAAATCATAGAAGGCATCTTGTTGTGACCAGATTTGCCAGCGTTCCAGTGAAATGAATGGAGAGTATTCTGGAATGGAGTGTGGTTTAGCCTTGAGGTATTAAATCAAGTGGATTGGTCTAATTTGTGTTGATGGTATGGTCAGTTGTGGAACTATCTCACATAGAGGTCCGTAGGTCAAGCTAGGCTCATGTTATGTAAAGCATCCCTGTGCTGTTAAGAAACAAGATGGGGAAACTCTTAATGGTTCACCACGTCAGAGCATATAAATCCAATGACCACATAAATATGAATAGCTTCTCAAAGATGCAGTGCATCCTTAAAGGGGGCAGGGTGGAGGGGGGGGGGGGGGCGGTGTGGCTGGGGGTGGAGGGGGGGGTTGGGGGGGTGGGGGGTATGGGGGTGGACTGCATGTTTAAGCTATAAAAATAAAACAATTTTCCAACATTCATCAGCAGAAGATGGAGTTGAATCCCTTGGCACTGAACAAAGAAGACTGGCAATCTTTAAAAAATGAAATAAATAAGAATCAAAACAGCTCTTTGCTGCCTCATAAACTGGTCACCTGTTGCCTAATGGTTCATGTGCAAATGACTCAAATAATTAAATGGTCCTGTGTTTCTGAAGTCTGAAAAAAACTCATGAGTGAGAGGTTTTCCATCTAAGCCTAAATTCCGTATACACTTCAAAGAACATTGTGTGCGAAAGCATCTTAACGGCTTTTTTCTGTTCCCATGTTCACCATTGCATAATCTACTTTGCTGAAATATACTCAAGAGTGAGGTCCACAAGCTGCAGAAAATGTATTCCAGTGCTCCGTTTTTCTCATGTCAAATTTCGACCATTTCAGTAATGTAGAATGGATACTGAACACACACAGAATCGCATCTCTCAGCGTACAGTATTTTCTGTGCTCAGCTCTGTGCTTTATGGTTAGCCTCCTCTTTCGCTCTCTTATGTCAGTGAGCCAGTTCCAACCATTCAGGAAAATGCCATGAAATGTCTTTCCTCAGTCTGGCGTAGGGAAAGAGCTCTGTTTGATTTCAAGGGGTGGGGGGTTGGGGGGGTGGGGATGTGGCATGGTTTTATCTGTCTGCCCCGTGGCGCTGAAATGCTGAAATCAACTGTCATCCTCGAGAAATTAAAAGTCACATTTAATATTGCATGCTGATTGTTTTGAAAGCGTTTTTGCTACTTCATGGGACTTAATTTGATTTGGAGCACACTTTCAAATGGCAGCAGCTTTGCCTTGGACATTAATCAGAGAAGACATGCACTCCTTTGCAGACACTCCAGTAAATAAAATTTCCGTGGCAATAAAACGTGTCTTTAAGCTGACAACATAATGGGAGGTTTCAAAAATAAATAGAAGTACTTTCTTCTTGTTGTGATCACAGTTTAAAACAAAGCAATATCTATATACGTACAACAATAATCAGTGTATGAGGAGGTGAATATCCACAGAATACCTCCATTCTAAATCATACAGTCTATGAGCCAAATGCTATTTATAGATATTTGGTTGACCATTTTGTATAAATTTAAATTAATTATTACTTGTAATAACGAGAAAAGCACAGAGGTGGACTAGCAAAGAAACAGGGGACAGACAGAAGATTCTATCCTTATGAAACACATACAGTGACCGAGGGGGAAAAAAAAAAAAAGAAACCTGGCTGAAGGTAGTGTCATGATAAGATCCTGAAAGTCATTACTAGCCATGTGGCAGTTGAATCACCACAGAAAAACAGCTGGAGGAGGAACAACAAGAACCGCTGCTGACTTCCCGCTGTAAGAGCTGAAGAAAAAGCAAGCCGCAGTGACAATGATTTGGCCAGCGGTCAGGATTAGAAGTTTGGTGGGCACAGAGTTCCAGACAAAGCCCCAACTTTGCAGAGACTGAACATTAAATGAATGTGTGAGCTAGAATGGGAAAGCCATAAACATGTTCTCATTTATAAACCCTGTGTACAGTCTATGGTATGCGTTTTGCTCTTTAAAATCCACCTTTTGTGTGTACATTAACAATCTTCACACACCATTTCATGAACTCATATACAGTAGATGATTTGTTATTTTTTAACGGGGGGGGGGTGGCCCAATGGCCGACAGAGGAGATGACCCAACAGTCACTGACACCAATCTATAGAGTATATAGGAGGATGACAGGTGAACAAGGGGGATGCATTTTGGTCATTTTGCTAACAAGGTGGGATGGCACCCCCACCCCCACCCCCACCCCCCTACAAATCGCCTACTGCTCATATATAAGTAGTTGCGAAATAGCAACATTTGCACACACAAACAATTTCTGAACAAATACCTCTCGGAGTAAAACATTCTAGAATTAAAATAGAAGACAAGGGAGAGCAACGTCTTGTCAGTGATTGTGAGTTCAGTGCTTATGTGGTGGAAGCTGAAGCCAGAAACAATACTGGCATTGGCAATGGAGTTGCCACCCAAACAAAATATGTCCAGTGAAAAAATGTCACGGCATCAGTCACAAGTTCTGAGGTCCACGCAAGTACAGGAAGGAAAAAAAAACTGGTTGGATATGAGGATTGTGTTAAAATGTGTATCACTGTGCATTGTCATGAGCCACAACTATTAAGCAATGAGCCTATCATATAACGTCATTCTTAAAAGGAGAATATTCTGCAGTTAACACAGATTACAGGATATCAGGCTAATGTCATGATACAAACAGGATATTTAAATGTTCCACCTCAATAATTAGCACATATATAACAAACGATAGGGTTTCTGTTCGCAGAGGGAGTATGTGTCTCATGTAGTGAATAAAGTCTCAACCTAAAACATGTTTGATCATGTCATCATTTTGCCATGCGGAGTTGCAGTATCAAACAACTGTAGAAATTTGCATACGCATACAATAAAGTGTACATGGAAGTGACCCATGCAGTTACTGAGGCTTGTTTTGTGTGTATAAAACAACACGTATACATTCAGCCACCGTAGCATTAAGAAGTTGTGTAAATGACATCAAGCCCTGACCAAGTTTTCATATGAGGGTCCAATAAAGAAGACTGAACAGTTAACAATCACATGCAAAAAAAAAAAAAAAAACCTCTAACCAATTGTGCTCAGGAGATAAAAAAAAAAAGAAGAAAAAAACAGATGTAGCCGAAGCTTACAGAAGACTGCCAAGCTGCAGGCTGGGAGGTGTTAGATGGAGTCAGGATTCCTCTGTCAACAGTTCAGGAAAAAGCTTAACACAACAGGAACAAAGGGTGAAAGCTTAGCCCATGAGGTTGCCAAGGAGACACTGTTGCACTGTTCCAGGTAGATGTACATGTTTAATATGGTTGAGGATTGGAAGAGCTACACGCTTAGGCTTCAGCCCGTTGTCAGTCGTAAGTACCAGGGGTTGTTTACATCCACGTTTACATTTATTCAGTTGGCAGGCGCTCTCGTCCAAAGAAATTTACGAGTGAGACAAAATACAGTCAAGTTAGACTACTCCAGGTGGGTTTAACATGGAGTGATGTTCTAAACCGAAAGCCTAAAACCATTTTTGGGCATGTGCTGATGGTATCTATCCAGGTAGATGGGCATTGCCAACTCTGGAATGGTGGAGCATTCCTCATAAGGGTTTGCAGTGGGTGAGAGTTTGGTTTCTTGATGGTAACTACAGACTTTGGTTTATTAACTGTGATTATTGTCAGCCATGGGTTACAAATCTTGTGGAGAGAATTGTGTAACTTCTGAGAACCACCCTCTGGGATCTTGTTCCGTTTGAGAGTGCAGATTGTAAGTAGTCATCTCCAGATGCTCAGTGCACTCAGTATAAACGAACTAAATGTTTCCTACAACGCCAGTGAAGTCGTTATATCTTCACTTTCAGAAATCACTTTAAAAATTGAAAGATGTCTTTTGATGGTAACACGTCGTGTATGACAAAATTAGAAATATCTTTTAATGTCTTTTCTAATATTAAATAATTAATGTTACTCTAATATTAGAGAAACATTAATCTAAGCTGATTAAAATTTCAACAGAGATACTTGAAATGAACAATTATTTACTCTCTCTGATTCAGTTTCAGTTCAGTTCAAAATACAGAGCCATGGAATATGTTTATTAAAAATGACT
Organism: Chanos chanos; assembly: GCF_902362185.1. NCBI lineage: Eukaryota > Metazoa > Chordata > Actinopteri > Gonorynchiformes > Chanidae > Chanos > Chanos chanos. The sequence goes on along the minus strand of NC_044503.1, from coordinate 9,991,314 downwards.
GAAAGTTTCAAATATACATCTTAGATGTATGACTTCCTTTATATAAGGTAGAAGCAAGCACATTTTGAGACACATGTTTATGACTTTTAAAGGATTTTAAAGCAGGAGAATATCCTTTTTTGTATCCACACATCAGAAGGGGGACAGCTGACCTCACAAATGTAGTCTGAGATGACCTGGGGAATTGGATTTTGGCTCATGTTTCTGACTCAAAGCAGTGCCCCTGTCATTCCCTAATGTATGTAATTACCTGATGTATAGGACCACTTAAAAGAAGATTAGGTAGGAAACCTAATTTTTTGAACAGGCTTGGCTAAAATTATTGGTCTGTTCTTATTACATTTTATTTTTTCACTTGCTTTTAGATCCACTAATCTTACCATGTATGGATAAACTCCATTCCAAAATGATTTTTGAGGATTTTTTGGGCCAATGAATGAGTCTGTTTGAATGGCAGAATTCTGACTATTTTGTTGAATTATCACAAGCTCATAACTGCAGACATTACTCTTACTCAGGTATTACCACACATTCACACTCACTCAGCATGAAACTTGTGGTTAATATCTGAAGTAGATATGTGAAAAAAGCCAGGAAATCTACACAAATAGACGACATATTCTGACATAGAGTAATCATTTTAGAAAGAAATAGAAAGATAAGATGCTTTAAATTTTCTTAAAATAGTGCTAGAAGTCTAAAGGCAAAAGGTTGTATAACCTTCCAATATTATTCCAATTGTGGATTTGGTTTATCTCATGTAGGGCCTAGAACAAATGTTAAATGTATCTCTGTAAAAATCTTGGTGATCTTGACATGACAAGCAATTGTGCCAGTGTCCAGCCTCAAATGGATCTGTAATCTCCTGTTTGCCAAGCCTTATTCTGGAACATGCCTCTATACAGACAGAAATCCCATATAAAATGGTAGATATCTGTTCAGAGGAGCATTAGAAATGGGCAAGGCAGTTCATTAATTGTCCGTTACTGAGTGACTGGATGAAAGAGGTGTTTTTGCTGTCAGAGAAGGCATTTTATTTAGGAAATTTGAGACAGATCCTGCTCGGTGTAAATAATGGATGGTGTCATCTCATCTAGTGTGTGATTCTGAGCTTGTCATGAGGAAGTAAAAAAGAGCTCTTTTACCGTACTTGGAACAGGGTCTCATCTTAGCTCCATTAACCCCTCGTGATCTCGAAGGCTACTGGTCGGGGCAATTCAGTCAGTGGTCCCTAAACCTACTGATTGTGGTGAGTGGGGAAGAACCTCGCAGCATCACCCAGTAAAGGATTTTGTACTGTTCCATGGCGTTTGCCATTGCCTCAAATGTGCAGCCTCTTTAAGCATTGATCTTACTTTCACTGATGTCAGGCTAAGGGGGTCGTGAGGTTAAACGCTGCTATTATTTCAAAGTAGCTTTGAAAACCTCTGCAGTAGATTAGGGCAGGGAGTCAGTTCTACAAAGGCAGTAGCAGTTTCAGAGGGTATTGTGTTTCAGGGCACTTTGAGAAGATTGCTGAATTATTGCTGAAAATGACTGCTTCTTCACAACAAAGTATGCCTATCAGACAATTTCGCGCTCTTTCGCGTCTTTTAAGCATGCATATATATATAAATTCACTGAAATCTAATATATATATATATATATATATATATATATATATATTAGATTTCAGTGAATTTTAATAAACGCCTCCAACATTATTCACTTGCGCATTTTACTGAAGCTTAACTCTTAGGGCTTGCATTTTATGCAGGTATCCAAACCGCTGCAAGTCTGTGCTCCAATTAATTAATTCCATTTAAAGACAGACTTATGCAGTATGTGGGCAAGTCTATTAACGATATGAAAAATCATGCTTAGCCTCGACGAACCAAAGTTTTAAGCCAAATTCTATGCGGAATGTTATTTCACATGCACATGCACAATTTCACATCCACATGCGCAATTCTGATTGCTTGTAAGCACATCCAGTATATCGGCATCAAACAGGTATACAGACAGACACAATACAGTTGAATTCATATCAAAGCATGGGAGAGATGACGAAAACTTTCATCTAACATCGACGCGCTTTAGTTTGCAGTGATGGGTAAATGTGTGCGCTATTTTGAGTTTCTGTTAAATGACTGAAATTACAAACTGAATGTAAAGTAGAGTTGAAGAGAGAAGCACTCACAAATTACGGTGTACAACAGAACGTGGAAATTGGATTAAATGCTGCTTACCTGACATCATCTTGACGTGAAACTTGTTCCTAAAGACGCAGGGTCAGCCACGACATCAACAAAATATCGAGGACATCAGAAAAACATATCAGCTGTTTCAGTGACTCTTGGTGTTTGAATTCACGGGTAAGATTGTTGTTGTTTTTTATTTCTGTAGTCGATACAATCTTAAAAACTGATATGTGATCATTCGATTCATCTTTCCCAACTGATCCTCGGCATCATGAACATTTCTAAATTAAGTCAAATTCAAATAAAAGCCACAGTGTTCCTACCACACTGATGCTTCAAATCATTATCAATCCTCATAAAAGCATGTTGCCTCCCGCCTCTCTCTCTCTCTCTCTCTCTCTCTCTCTCTCTCTCTCGCAGAAACACGCGCACACGCTCATTCAGTGGCACCATGTGTAATCTTTATCTGTATCCATTGAGAGAGCGAGAGAGAGAGAAAGAGAAAGAGAGAGAGGTTTATAGGTCAAAAATGACTGACGTGTCTGTTAGACTTCAACACTATGGCATCATTATTCCTGACACCTTTCCTTTAAACTGACCTTTACAAACGCATCAAACACAATTGGATAGGACAAAGTGTTTTTAGAGCATCGCTCCGATTTTCGTGAGGATTTTGGAGCTGCAGTGCGTTCTCACAGGAGAGGGATGTCGTGCCGTCTGCTAAGTAAAGAAGTAAAATAAGCGATGAGTTTCGGAGAAGCAATCTGAGTTTTATAACGGGACTGTTTAGGTTACTACCCGTTGAGATCTGCCGCACACCCGTGTTTATACTTGAGTACACACACCCACTACTAATATGAAAGCAATATATGAAAGTGTACAGTTTATCTAATTGCATGTGTACGTTACAAATGCACATTATCTCTGAAAACAGAGGAGAGTTTAGATTTTTTCAACGCGACGATCTATTAATGAGAGAACTGAGGTGTTTCATCTTACATGCTCTAAATCACAGCATGTCTCAGATATGGAAAGAGCATAAGTGTTGGTATATGACACATTGCATCCACAATGATAAAGCTGGAGTAGCACGCAATGGATGCAGTGAAACCATGCATAAGTCATTTCAGCTTTGTATTTTTAAAGCACTGGAGAAACTTTACTGGGTCTGAGAACATTAAAATTGCATGCTCTGGGAGGGATGTTCCAAGACTGCATTTGGACTAGAACCACCAATTTTGTTTTATTATATCACATTTGACTGCAGGATCCAGTTTTTCCTCCAGTTTTGGTCTCACAGTCAGATTTTCTCACAAGAGCTGGCCATTCATGCACGCATTCTACCACATTTTGAGATGAACATGTGAAGGTATGAACATAATGGAATGCAGGTCAATCAGAAGAAATTAAAGAGAAAAAAAAAATTATCCTCAAATACCTTTGTGATGGTGTTTGATTTGGAGTGGCAAACTTTTCTTTTTTTCCACTTCAACAAAGTTGAGAAAATTCCCACCCCCAACACACACACACACACACACACACACACACACACACACACACACACACACACACACACACACACACAGAGAAACCCTATTAAAAGTCCATTAGGTCCTGCAAGCTAAACAGATCACAATTTCACAAAACAAGGTCTTTTAGGTGGAGAAATACAAAGCTGTTGTTCTAAATGGAATTCGTCTCATTGGATTTTCTTACAAAATAATTTCTCCAAAAATTAACATGAAATGCAGCAGAAATCAGTTTGAAGAAACACACTCCGTATATTGTGTGAGTTCATGCATTAGTCATTTTCATCCTCTGTAGTATCAAAGGCCTGTGACATCTGATAGACAAAGCTGGACCATTGCATCCAGAGAAAATGAGTGTATTGAGCACTTGTTATGTAAAAGCTTTAGTTCTATGTATAATTGTCTTTGAACCTGTAGTCATTATAAACACGGACAAGAAGTCAAAAGTCTGAAGGAAAAAAGAAACATTCGGTCAACAACTGTATTAAATAGAACTTATCAAAACGAATGTGTTTACATTAGTATCTCCACAGAGATGAACAGTTATTGTTAAACAAAGAATCCTCATGTACTTCTTTCTGTCTCCATTCTCTCGTCTGATTGGTTTACACGTTACGCGGGCCACTTCTTTTCCTCTTTATTATTTGGAGCCGTGTGTCTCCCTCTGTCTTCTGCAGCTGTGCACACAATTTAACTGTTGAATGAGTCACTATGTGACGCGGTTTAAGATGCAGGGCTTGGTTCCATCCATAAGAAATGTAAAGTCCTGGGGGACAGGCACAGAGTTGGGAGTATGCCCCCCCCCCCCCCACCCCCCACTGAGCTCGGTGAGCGCTTGGGTTCACTCTTGGGTTTGAGACCTTACCTCAACACTATCGCAGCCTCCATGCAGTGAGCTGCAGGAAGGTAGCGAAACCAACCCAGCCAGCCGTGACATCCCTTTCCAGGTCTTACCGCCAAGGCCAGCGGCCAAAAAAAAAGAAAAAAAAAAAAAAAGGTGCAAAAAAAAAAAAAAACACAAAGCCATCGCCTAACAAGATCCAATGTGATAATTTCACACTTCCTTTCCTTTCGTTTGATGTCAGGACATTTGTCTCTTTTAGGAAAATTGCTTTGACTTGTGGCCAACCCTGCTGAAAGTATCTGCTTGATTTGCGCCCTCATGAGAAATGAGCAACAAGGGCCAGGAAAATGCATCCTTCGGTTGACAAAATTTAAATGATCGTAACAGTGGGGATCATCGGCCATTGTTTGGATGTGCTGTAGGCTACACTGTACGGCAGGGAAAGTCATAACTGAATGTAAGCCTATTACTTCCCCGGGAAAACGTGCCAATTTTATATTTTGCACATGTCAACTTTATAAACAGCTAAGATTAAGATTTTTTTTTTTTTTGTCAGAGTGGATTTTGCAGTAGTGGCTGTTTGTTTCTATTCAGTCATATCTTTCTGTGGTTATAAGCAGAGATAAAACGTCATGGCATGGAATATTATGCATCTATCTCAGGGAGAATAGTATCTCCTGCTGTTCATTTCAACATCTCCTTTTTTCCCCCCCTCAATCAATATTTTAAAAAAACCCCCAGTAAATAAATCATTAGTGCCTGAAGCCCCTTGGGTACTAACGTGTTCCCCCTGTGAAGCTTTCTCTCTAGCTCTCACTCTCTCTGTCTCTCTCTCTCTCTTTCTCTCTCTTCCTCTCTCTCTCTCTCTCCTCATTTTTCCCTCCCTTTCTCCCTCTCTCTATCTCCTGTTTCCTTCTGTCTGATTCTCTACCTGAATGTGTGTGTGTGTGTGTGTGCGCGCGCGTGTGTGTGTGTGCGTGTGCATGTGTATGTGTGTGTGTGTGTGTGTGTGTGTGTGTACATGCATGCTTATGTGAGTGTGTGAGTGCTGCATGCACCACAACCCCTCCACCCCTGCCCCCACCTAACACTGATCTGAGCAGCATATTTCATTTTCATACTTTCATTTGAAATGAAAGTTGTTCAGACACTCCTAATGGTTTGTGAAAAGCTGTAGATGGGGTGAATTTTGCATGTATGTGAGTGTATGTGTATGTGCGTGTGTGTGTGCGTGTGTGTGTGTATGTGTGTGTGCATGTGTGTGTCTGCGTACGCGTGTGTGTGTGCGTATTTATGTGTGAGTGTACGTTTGACTGTAACTGGTGTTGTCACCACAGTCCAGACAGATGGCTTAGTGTTTTATTCTGTGCTGCTTTGGCTCCTCTTTGAGATGCTCTTTGATGTTTACCCCTCTATGGTCAAATCTGTCCTGAATCACTGAGGGCCTGAAAAAAGCCTTCACTTCATTTCGATGAATTATTAGGTTTGTTTTTGTTTTAGTACGCAGCATATTAAATGGTACCTAGGGAGAGAGATTCATTTCGCAAATATTAATCATTGAAAATAGGATAACGAACCAGGCAAAGCGTGTTTTTAATCTTGCATTTGTAACTTGAATACTGACTTGCTTTTTTATTTTCGTCATTCTGAGCTACTTATTTCTCTTAACCCATGCCAGTTACCCTGTAATAGTTCAACAACTTTTACTCATCGAGTTCTCTGTCCCCTAAACAGATATAATGGACCTGAACTGCATTTCATACTCCTTTATATACTCACAAAAAAGCATCTAAGACTCCAATGAGCCACTAAAGAGGTACAACACGTTGTCAGTATGCGATGCCTGCTCTTACAGCTCCCTCTGATTGTACTCTTGTTTCTCTCATTGCCTGTCACAACCAATTCATACCCATCCTGTTCTCCAGCTGTTTGGTATGCATGTAGATGCGGTGGACAGTGCACTGTCAAATACATGTCTTTAACTGTCACTCATTCAGCAAATCAAGCAGACACGCACAAACACACTCTGCAAGGCATTTCAGCATCTGTCACACAGATCTTCCCCACGAATCTCACTTGCCTGTAATCAGAATCAAAGTTCCCTCATGAAAATTATTTATTAAATATCTATTAAATGTTCCTTACATTAGACAGTCACAGAAACTCCTGAGCAAACTTTTGTAAACAAAGCAAGAATTGAAAAACCTATATATACAAGTATTATATATATTTATATATATATATGTATATATGTGTGTGTGTGTGTGTGTGTGTGTGTGTGTGTAATATATATATATATATATATATATATATATATATATATACACACACACACACACACACACACACACACACACAAGAAGTGAAAAACTTATAATATAACTTATATATATATAAAGCCTTGGCTTTTTGTTTGATGCTTCCATGTCCTTTCTCTGTGTGGTTACATTCTGATCTTCATGGCTGATCTAAGTTGTGGCTGAAAAGGTTTGAAAATAAAGACACTGGTTGAGCTTTGTTTTTAAACTGTACATATTCAGAGAGCTGCACCACACACTGGAAAAGATACAAATTCAGTTCACTTCACTGACAGGGCAGAATTCTGTTTTCACATCGCACACATATATTCAGAGAGCTGCATTTTAACTTAAAAAGAGAACTCAGTTCAAACTGAGAGGAGCTGTGTTCAGAGTCCTTCAGAGAGGTCTGAGTGCATTGGCAGTGCTCAGACATGCACTTCTAAAATTCTAAAATTTTCAAAGTTCTTGAAAATTGACTGAAAGCAACCAAATATGAGGACATGTTATGAATAACTTCTTCACAATCTAGGGCCTACAGTATAAGTATATAAATATTGTAGGTGTGTGTGTGTGTGTGTGTGTGTGTGTATATGTGTGTTTGTGTTTGTGTGTGTGCTAACTCTACTGTAAATGGTTCATAGTATGGTATTGCTGTCAAACCAAATGTGAGATTTAATTTAAAATGAAATAAATAAACAAATAATAAAAAGGGGAGAGGGGTAAAATAGACTGATAATGGAATGACACTCCTGTAATTACTCTCATCCCTGCTGTTCACACAGCCTTTCTGTTCTAGAATGACATACATTTAAAAATAAACCAAAACAATGATGAACATCCACACATTAGTACAGACTTTTGAAAAAACACAAAACTGCATTACAACCACCGATGAGAGCATTTACATTCCATGCAAGCATAGAACCTGAATCTCATAAAGTCATTGATGAAAAGAAAAAAAATTCCAATCTCCATTCCCCCAGCTTTATATAACAGCATTCAATATGAAACATGCCCTCTTCCCTTTGTCCCTAGAGATGCTGGGTTTGGTGTTCACCGTTATATTTAAACAGATAGACAGACTTCTGACAGGGTTCCAGAGCACTTAGTAAGCCCAAGTCATCCTGTTCAATAATGCACGAACACACATATGACGGGCACATGGTCATGCATATTAAAGCACTGAAACCCTGCAGGGAGGAACACACTCTTGGGGCAAGAGGATTGGGAAGAGGAGGCAGAGGAGGAGGTGGCTGTGGGGGGGAGGTGTCAGAGGTTGAGTGCTCTATCTTCCCCTATGCGCGTCTCTAAAACGTCTCCCTCTGATGTTTCTGACATCCCCTCTTCACTTCTGACATGGCTTTTCGCAGCCTCTAGTCTTCTGAGTCCTCTAGGCAGCTAAGCTTTAGCTTAGGTCATGAGGTACTGATCAGCACTGCAGGGTTTGACACTATGTCTTTAGTAAATGCTGTCATCTTGTTGAAGTATCATGGAAAAATCATGAATTTCATTTTGAAGAGTCTGGAATTTTTGGTGTACTGGGTTGACTGGGTTTTGAGGGCTATGTTTTAGCACTACCGGTGTTCAAAAATGAATAAATACAGTCCTGTTCACATTTTTGAGATATTATTCATTTTTCTCAGAAGCTACTAGATTTTCCTTTTTCTTTTCTTTTCTTTTCTTTTTTTTTTTTTTACTGTAAAATGTATTGTTTACTTTTAACACTTTAGAGCTAATCTCAAACCTGATAAATGAATGATAAACTGATATTACTGGGATACTAAGTTAGTTTACTTGGTTCTGTGCTGCCTCCCTGTGTTCTAAAATGGCTATAACAAATAAATCAATAATTACATATACATATATAATTTTTTTTTTTTTTTTAAAACGGTGTATAAGAAAAAATTCACCCTGCATCATCATATCGTCTCTGTATTTTTATTTTATCAGCCGATTGACACTGTTACAGATTATTCCACTCTGTATTCTGACACACAGGCGACAGAAGAATGTAGAATAAGATCGAAGAAAAGTATATTCTAAAAGTATATTTACTCTAAAACTAACCAAGTGGTAAAATGTGTACAGACTAAACGGTTCTCTAAAAGCTAATTTGGATAGTCTGCATTGGCTAAAAATTAATCCGCGCTAAACCTGGCGATGTTTCGAAATGTAAGGTACTGCACCTTTAAGAATACTATTGGCCTCTATTGGCTCGTGTTGTAGACGTCAGAGTTCTCCGTTGCTACAGCAGTTGCACACGTGTTTGCTACAGTTTAGATCTATCACAAAATTCTTACTTTGACATAACAGTGCCAATTTAGAAGTATATAACATATAAGGACGCTTTCGAAACGGTAAGAAACCTGTCGTTTTACTGTGTGATTGCTCATTTATCGAACATACAACACTGTTTCAATATAGCTAACATGGTGTTAGCATCTATCCTCATATCAGATCAGCTCTAAGGCTAACACCTAAAGAACCTCAACTACTCTGTAATATATTATTCTAACAATATGTACTTCTTTGACACCCCCCTCCCCCAAAGTTTTGCTGTTTCAGCAAACAAAAATTTTGTCTCTGTTCCTTAAAACATAATCAAGTCGTTTCTTTGTTTTAACTCTGTCGTCTCCGGCTAATGGTTAGTCGTTTAGAGCTTAGATGTTTAGGATACGTGTTGTTTGACTCGCAGGTCATATAACCATAGCCACACAGCACATTTAAACGCCAATTTACTGTGTTTTCGACATTTTGGCTGATGCAGTGCTTAAAGGTGTGTTAAACTTTTTCACTCTTACAACAGCTATGCAGTCTTAGCCCCCTCGAAGTATGTCTGTTGAGGAGGAGAAGGAAGCCGAAATGTCTGACGACTTAAATAGTCTAGATAACACAGACATGCTGAAGTCTGAGCAAGGGGGAAAAGAAAATGCTAGTGGAGATGTTGCTAATGACGGAGACGTGGAAGAGATTGACGAAGTGATGGCAGGTGGACACGGTGAAGACGAGGATCAAAAAGATGAGGGTGATGAAGAAACTCTGAAGGAGGAGAAAAAGAAAAAACTTATGCCGGGCATAGTTTACCTGGGACACATTCCCCCGAGACTCAGGCCAAAGCATGTGCGAAATATGCTTGGTGTGTATGGAGAGATCGGGAGGATCTTCCTCCAGCCTGAGAGTAAGATTTAAACAACGCATATGGCTTTTTCATCATTTTAAGCAATATTTTAATTGAGAATACTGTATACTACGTCAGGAGCAAGTATATTATTTTACTGACTAACTCCATTATTGTATGTCAAGTTTACGTTGGCACTAAACTCCTGTTATTTCTTTTACTTATTTTCTCTCACTGTTAAGGTCACCCACTGAGCTAATTCAATATAACATATATGACTGGTGGTGTTGTCCCAGTTTTTCCATGTAAACCTATACTCTTATGATGAAGTCTCAGGGATTTACTGCATATTATTAAGGAGCCCTCATAGAAGAATCTTGTCTCTCCCAGACCGTGCTGTTCGCAGAAAGAAGAAGAAAGCAGGCAGTAATTCATCCAGTTTCACAGAGGGCTGGGTGGAGTTTAGGGATAAACGGATTGCCAAGAGGGTTGCGGCCAGTCTGCACAATACGCCAATGGGCAACCGTAAGAGAAGCCGCTTCAGCAGTGACCTCTGGTCTATCAAGGTATAACAGATGTGTCTGTTCGCTTGAAATATTCAGAGATGCTAATGAGGCATGTTCTTTGTCATTAAACTTGCACATAAATAATATATTACCAGAAAAAAAAAACAACAACAGAAGTTTCAAATACATTCTGCTTTACTACTACTGCTGTGACTTACTTTCAGGTTTTTATAAAGAGGAAATGTTAAAACATTGCACAAATTTTGAATAGAACAAATAAAGAGATGGCTGTGCTGCAAAACCTATGTATGTGTGCATTATAAAGGTGTTTCTTTACATAGCAAAGCCTCTAATCAGACCTTTGCCTCATTCTGCTGCAGTACTTGCATAGGTTCCAATGGTGCCACCTGAGTGAGCGGCTGGCCTATGAGCAGACAGTGTACCATCAGCGACTCAGGACAGAGATCTCTCAGGCTAAGAGGGAGACCAACTTCTACCTGGCCAGCGTGGAGAAGAGCCAGAATCTGGACAAACTGAGGAAGAAGAAGGAGAAGAAAGGAGAGGCCATGGAGGAGAAGACGTGGGACTTCAAACAGAGGCGGACGGAGGAGGAGATACAAAAGAACCGGCTCAGCAAAAAAGGCGTATCCAAAAAGAACCTCCAGAAAGCCCGGGACATGGTCAAAGCCCACCAGGAAAAGGCCCAGTCCAATGTGTCCCTGCTGGCTAAGATCTTTAACAGGGGAAGATCCGAAAACTGAGCAGAAAGCAGTGATTTGGCCCATTTCAGGAACGATGTGATACTGTAAGACAGTCAAGGGCCTTACTCCACCATTTGTGGATATTAGGGTCATTTCAGATGATTTCATATTGAAGATGATTTGGAGTCAAGACCTGTCATGGAAACTTGGCAAAGTATTTATCTTGGCAAAAGACTTTGATTGTTTTGGTCTTGTATTTTTTATGTGTGTATATTTCATGCTGTGAATATGTTTTTGGATATGAAAACCCTATTGCTTTATCCAGTGATCTGATATGTGGGGAAAACAGGTCCTCAACAGCAGAGCTCTACTAAACACACCCTAATGTAGAGAGGATATGTAGAGAGCTTAGAAACAAAGACTGCACCACTGAGTAAGGAGTCTCTATTACTAGAAATTTCTTTTGAGTATGGAATAGATGATGACTATTTTAGTTTAGCAAACTCTCTCTCTCTCCCTCTCTCTCAGTGTAGTTAGTTTTTTGGTCAAATGTTTCATAGTGCTATTTAACACAGACCTGTAAACAATACACCATTGTGTCTTAAAAAGATTGCAATAAAAGAAGCTTACAGAACAGAGAATTTATAATGAAGTGTTCATATTATGACAGTGTTATTCAAATATGTGCTGAAATTGTTGTTTTACGACTGATCCTGATCGAGGAAAGGACAACTGAAAACAACAGCTTTAAACTTTAACACAACTTAAGTTTCAATACTGAGAGGGGTTCACAGTAAAATGAGATGGTTTTGCTTGGAATAACCACAGGTCAACGAAAGACGAAACAATTTATTTGTAATTTTAATAAAACCAAGACATTAAGAGTTTATTACACATTGTAAGTAATTATTAGATTGACAGAGCTCAGGTTAACAGACTGTTCTCCGTTTGGCATCAGAATTTGTCACTAATTCCCTCAATATACCTAAACGGCAAGTTATCATGAGTAAAAAGAGAACCATGTTCAGTTTTTCAGAAAAATGTGTAAGAGGTTACGTCTCTTTATCCTAAAAAGACAGATTTCTCCAGGCCGTCTTCCACGTTTGTGTACTCTAGGTGCGATTGGAAGTACCTGCTCTCGTACCGGGGGTTGTTTCGAACATAGTCCAGGTACTCGGGGGCCCCAGGACAAATCACGTTGTCTGCTAGCAGGACAGAGCCTTTTCTGAGCAGTCCGCACTCCTGACGCGCAGAAAAGAAAGGGAAGGAATAACATTATCATCAGACTCACCTTTTGCGCAAGGGCTGACTCAAGCCGAGGACTCCTCCAGTTACTCATGATTCTATCCATGTAAATTCAATACTTGTAGTACCTCTAGCAGTTTGGTGTCGGGTACATAGCGATCTTTCCAGTGGTCCAGAAACACAAAGTCTAAGCTTGTGATTCCAAACCGTTCTTTTAGTTTGGGGATTGAATCTCCAGATGGTCCTTCCACTAGATGGATCTTCAACATTAATAATAGAGATAGGGCTGTGTTAACAACAGAACAACAATCACAAAACGCAATGCTTTTTTAAAATTCTATCAAATATTTAACTTTTTCATATTTCATGTCAACACATCCACTATTACTATCAGCCCCCCCACCTCCCCCCATTACCTGATTAGCACCATACATAACACGTAATAGACATACCATGACTGTTCAGTGTATCTTAATCTTGACCCATACCTTGTCTTGAAGCCCTGAGTGTGCAATAACCTGACGTGCCACAGCAGCGTAGTCTGGGTTGAATTCCAAGGTTATGAGGGAGGCCCCAGGTGGCAGCAGGCGGGCAATGCGGACGGTGGAATACCCGCAGTATGTGCCAAGCTCCAGGGCCGTCGTTGGGCTAACTTCACTCACCACAGAGTCCAATATAGATCCTATGTGGAGACGAAGTAGCGTTAATGTTTAAGTAACACTAAGGACACCACCTGACTCATGGCTGACTCAAATCTGTATCCGTTAAGGGATGTCGTTCAGTGATTTCAATGTGTGATTAGTGATTCTCACATTAGATCCACTGACTGGTAATGCATACTGCAGCAGTGAACACAGAAAATCAGATGGCAAAATGAGAGCACAGCCAAGTACAATATGTCTGATAGTTACTCTTTGGCTTTATGATTCATAAATGCAATAGTTACCTTTAAAATAGAGCCATTACCATCACTATCATAGCTACAAGTAGAGATGTTTAAAATAACTTGTAATACTTGATGAATATCATGGTCTCTATGAGAATGTCTATGGTGTTTCACCCTATAGAGGTGGGTGTACGATCCAGCTCTATGCTGTGGCAATTCTATGTCTATGTGTGTTGTGGGCGGCCATGCAAAGGTCTGACTGAGCCAACACACAGCAGTGCACCATCACTTCACATTCAGCACAAAGCACCATGACAACACTCTGGGCCATTTCCTAAAGAGCAAAAGAACAAAAGATAAATGGAAAAGAACGGAGAGATAGAAAAAAAAAAAACATACCAACATGGAAAGGGAGGATGCTACATGTGGACATATGAGAGAGAGAGAGAGAGAGAGACGAAGACAAAGCTAGAAAGTACAGGGAACGTAGGAAACACAGACAGGAACGCGATCCTGGTCCAGAGTGAAAGACGTACCTTTTTCATCACCCACGTTCATTGCCCATTCGCTGTGTCTGCAGAAGTAGTCTATGGCTGAGATGACGGACTGGGGATCTCCTTTGGCGGCATTCCTCTGCACCGCTTTCAGCAAACGCTACATGAAAAAAGTGAACTCTGAATAACACCATATAAACACCACACCAACAAAGTTAGCATGCACTTAGCGCTGACATGTCCCGGTGCTAAGATATTACATGAGTATATTTTACATATGTTACTATGTAACCCATACATATAATTCATTGACCTGCTATGGGATATGTATGAGTTACAAAGTACAGTACAATGCACTGAGTGCACATCACGAGTGAGTAAACAGAAGGTTGACGGTAACTTCTATTTCTGCATCAGACACTGCATAAAAGATACGTTAGGTTGACAAAGCAATGGAGAGGTTAAACAGTGTAGAGGTAACTGCCAAAGTGAAGAAACACTTGAGTAAATGAAAGACATAGAGTGTACCAGAAGCAGGTGCTTTCACAGAGATATGATTCCTGACTTCATAAAGCAATAAACATCCCACCCATCATGCTTAGGGTCATGTGTAAAAATTTTGGGCAGGTCCTGTCATTCATTATTTTGGGTCAAAGGACAGAACCTCATTGAAGGAAAAGTGATTGCTAAGGCATGTTTGAGCCAGAATTTCATTGATGAGGCCTGATGAACCGGCTGTTGTTTCACAGGAGATAACAGATAAAATGTTGGCATGTAAGTTTGAGGGAAATCATTAACTTGGCCCAAATGGTGTTTAAAACGTAGATACATGACCACGATGCTGAGCTTGACATGAGAGGCAAAACAGAGGAGCAACTCTAAATTAGCTGACTGCAAATGCCAGACTAAGACAATAATGGGCAGTTTCATCACGAACAACTTTACAGCAAACAGTACATAAACCCGTCAGTACACTTAATACTGTGCATTTGCAAGTAAACTGGTATAAAAGACATACACATCATCTGACTGCAGTTGACCTTAGGTCAAGTGGTTAGAGTACTGGTGTGTCATTAGGTCAGCTGAGTAGAGGATAAGTGTTTGTATGATGCTTACCACAAGACACAAACTTGTAAGAGTGCTTGTTTTTTATGGTGAAGGGTTTTGGTGACCTTGTGATGGTGTAGGTTAAGTTTTACTGGCATGGTTTATCCAATCCTTTATAGGTCTGGGCACCAAATAAATAATAATAATAATAAAACATTCTGAATAATTATGTTTATCCTACAGTGAAACATTTTTTAGTTAGCTAGGAGTGGTCTCTTCCATTATGACACTGCTGTCATCCACCAGGTATGAGTGGTCATTGAATGGTTTGATCTAACATTATTGTCTCAATCGCCAGATCACAACCTAGTCGAACAACTTCCGGGACATTCTAAAGCAGTCCTCAAGACAGCGTTTTTTTCACCACCATCAACACAACACCACATGATGGATTTTTTCACAAAGGAATGGCTCTCCATCAAACCAACAGAGTTCCACACACTGGTAAAAACCTATACCGAGACATGCGCTAGCGGTTAGCGGCGCCTCGCTGACCCATTAAGATATTGTATAATTGTGTTGTCCATTTTGCACTTCCGTGAGGCGAGGTGAGTCAGACGCTAAGATGAAATCATAAAGTCAATATTTCAGTTCAGACATTGCTGCTTGGCACAAGGAGGGGTCACCTGAGGTCGGCTGGAACCGGTGAGAGAGTTGAGAAAGCGCTCCACGAAAACGTCGTGCCACAGCAGGGCCAGACGAGCATTGCGCTGCACTGCTGCAGGGATGAGCCAGTAAAACAGGGCATACAGGACAGCGACTGCCCCTCCAAACACAGCCAGTATAGTCAGCAGCATGCTGCAAGACAGACAGAGAAGGATCCCAGTGAAAACCTTTTCCTTTCACATCCTTATACCAGGCGAAGAGTAAGAAATTATGATGAGGCTGAATATAAAGGGTTTTAAGAAAGACAAGAATGCACATTATGAATTTTACCTACCTTGTGACAGGGCATGAGTGTTTATATAGAGCACAACCCTTGCACTAACCTCTGAACCCAGTTTATTTGTTGACAGCCACAGTTTTAGATTAGATTACATTCAATTTGGTTGTCATGATGCAGAGTACAGGTACAAAGCCAATGAAATGCAGTTAGCGTGTAACCAGAGGTGCAAAAGAATAGTATTATTTATTGAGGTATAAATGAGTACTACAGCATAAGTGATGCTATATCTACAGTATGTACAGTGTTACTGACAGTGGAAAGCAACATACATACAGATTATTATATATAGTATAATATATTAAATATGTTATACATAGAGGTGAGGTGGACAGAGTTGGAAAGTGGAGTGTATATGTAAGGGCTGTACGTACAGTAGAGGGGAGAGGTTCAGCCTGTGCATAAAGGTACTGGGACAAATATAAAAGTACTGAGACACAGTGACCAGTTGTCTAACTAAACTTCTACTGAATAATAATCAGGCATTGCATAGTGTAATATTTCCAGATGCAATAACTGTTAAAACATAAATCTATGGTGTGAGTGATATTGTTAGATGGTAAACAAACATCTTCCCTGTGTGGTATTTTGCATTACACACAGGATAACCTCATTTATACTATGCATTTAATTGAGGATAAAAATATTGTTAGATTAATTTTATATTTTATTTTTTTCAGAATCCTCTTTACTGTCTGTAGACACGAGATGAATGCATCACTACATACACAAAATTTGTGTTGGCAATTTTTTTTTTTGTTACAAAATCAAATACATTGCCGCAGGAGAGGAAAGAGTTAACAAAACTGGGACTGAAAAGAAAAAGGACCCCTGATCTCAGAGAAGGTGCAAATGCCAGACTCTCTCTCTCTCTCTCTCTCTCTCTCTCTTTGCTTGTTTGAGTGAAATGGAGTGGACTAAGGAAACAGTGCAAACTCTTTAGTGAACCTCAAACGTTGCTTCCGCACATATTGTGTTGGGAATGACCAGCAGCCCAGGGTTAAGAGCCGTGTCAGAAAAGCAATTTTCTCACTCTTTCCACACTACCAGGACTAATAATGTTTGCCTAGTCCTGTCTTCTCTACATGAGAAAATATGTCGTGTGAAAAACACAACGCGGTTACGAACATCTGGTGAGATTCAACAGGTAATATTTAAGAAGGCATTATAACATTTTGACTGATTCAGCCTGGTATGTAAAACTAAAAAAAAAAAGATAAAAAAAAGACAGTGCAAATGTTATTCTATCTATACTAAAATGTTAGCAATTGAAAGACTTTCTGTTACTGAATGTTTTCAGTAACCTTGTATTCACCGTAGAGAGAGTCACTGTGCTTCTGTTTTAACAATCCTCTTTTGGAATATTTAAAAAACTATTATAATCCTATTTTTTTTAGACTGAAACACACTGTCTGTGACAAAAAGACTTGTTGAATACAAACTCCCTCTCTTCAGAGTCAGTACTTCTGTCCAGAGGTAAAAGCCACAGGCAAATTGTTGCCATGGACCTCGGTGAAGAGAGGAGTTGGAGTGCAGCTGAACAGTGACTAAAGCACATTAATAATTAACTAAACAGTGCGAGGCTGTTTAGGACAGTTATTTACAGCATTCTTCACTCTTGAACATATTTTACATTTTTTAAAGCTCAAAGTCATGTAGCAAACTGCAGCAGAATCACAACAGAGGACATATGACTGAACATAAAGTATACAGCAGCATGCTGTTTCTACAACAGACATTGCCTAAGGACTTGTAAGCACATGCTCGGTCAAAGAAAATATGTACAATAGTACACATCATGTATAAAAAATATTCTACAATTTCATTCCTGGAATTTCAAAAGCTAAAGATGAAGGGTCGTTCTGTCATGCCAAACACAATTGTAAGAACCATATCTTACTTCCTGCTGCAGCTGTCTTCACGCTCACAGATGATTTCCCTTTCCTCTTATCCTCCGTTGCCTTTCTCTCTCAAAGTCTCTCACCAAACAACAACGCTTACTCCTCGCCTCTTTTTTTTCCCTCCCTTCCCTACCTTCCTCCCTCCCCCTTCTCTCTCTCTCTCTCTCTCTCTCTCTCTCTCTCTCTCTTTCTCTCTTTTCTTCTGTTCTCTCTCTTTTTGCTTTTTTCACCCTTTCTCCTTGTCTGCTATCATGTGAACTAAGAATATAGCTACAGGTCAAAATGTGGAGGGAGACACACAAACACATGCACATACACATAAACATATGTCTGCACTGGTGCGCACGCGCACACACACACGCACACAAACCCTCACACTCACACAGTGACTGTGATATACAAGCCTTGGCACACAAACGTTCACACTCATACGGCTGGAGCAAAGGAGGAGGGCTGAACTTCGGTCGACTAGGCGAGTTTTTAATCCCTCTTTAGCCAATCATGCAGTAATCCTTCTCCCGCTTCCTTCAACCCCTTTCCTGGCTCTCTCTCTCTTTCTCTCTCTCTCTCTCTCTCTCTCTCTCCCTATGTGACTCTTTCTCACCCCTCCCCCTCACTCTCCTGTGTTCACCCATGCACAAACAAATAATGCTGACAAAAGAGAAGATACACATTCACGGTCGTTCAATAAATTTACAAAAATATATTAAATGCCTAAAATAGAACATGACATACCCTCCAAAATGAGCTATGATATTCACAGAGTAGAGAAGACCAGTCATTATACAGTCATTCCATACTTGATGTAACACACTTAAAATACCTATGATGATATTCTAAGATGATGGTAGGTAATGCTTGAGCTTGGATAGGTCCCGGTGGTCACGGCAAATCTTTGACCTAAACTGTGCTTGCTTTGGGAGGCCTCTACGGAGAGATACAGGCAGAGGTCACTGGCATAGCACAGTGCAGTCTTTCCAGTGCCTGCCAGCTGCAATTTTCATCACACATGCATACAGATGCTCCCAGGTAGAGCACCTCCATACAGAGAAATTCACTGCAGAAGCCATATTCATGCACACCATACCATGTATGATACCTCTGACATGATGTGGCAAATATTATTTCTCTCATCAAAACAACTGTATTCCTTCTGTTAATGTCACAGACATACATAATGTAAATATGGAGCATTCCTAACATCGCTCTTTCGGCTTAATTATATTCATAGCACAATCCAAGTATTTGCTTTATCGTCATCTTGTTACAACGCCCTGTGACAGCATGAGTTATCAGATTATCATAAATCTTCATGTTGTAAATCCATGCAATTTGACTGAAGAGTGGCTACTGGTGGCACACAGAGGTATTTTCATACCACTGTCATTATAATTAAACCAAGGTCAAACATACATTGTCCGGCCTTGCCAACAGCTAATGTTACTTTCAATTAAAGCTACTTGAGCAATGGTGTGTGAAAATCCTGTCCCACTTGCTTGTTTATTTAGGCTCCAGAGTGAAACGAATGAGCCCTACAATAAAAACATTACCGATACCATTACCTGACCCCAAATGAAATCTAAACTGAGGACTCATAGGATGAAATATTGTTGAACACAGGTCAGCTGAGACAAATATTCGTTTTCAATGTCCTACAGTACAGTAAGTGAGAAAAATATGCAAACTAAATGTACATGTTAACTCTCCAGAGAAAACACCTTTTATATGTTCAGTGTAGTTCTTCATTTTATCTTGAGTCCCAAGAGTTTTACTTGTTTCAGATGAACACCCCCAACTTTACACATCAAGGTTTGGTGAACATTAAAAATGTTGGGCAAAACTCTTCAGAGCAAATAGAAGAATGTGCTTTGGCTTCATTCATGTCTTGTGTTTCCAGGAGCTTGTTAAGCTCCTAGGGGGGGTTCTTAGGCATGCCACAGTTATGAGTCATTCAGGGGCTCCACTGGCCTGCCGGGGATGCACTGTCCTCCAGGGGACAGGGCCTTCCAGGTTAGGTTTCCCTTCAGCTCTCTGAAGTATGCTGAAACCCATCCCCTCTCCGTAAAGCAGGGACCATATAGCTGATTTACAGAGATTAAGAATCAACATTCAAACATCCCTGTTTTACTTTTGTCCTTTTTTTCCTTTTGTTAACTGTTTATTATTATCATCACCACCACCACCACCATCATCATGATCATCATCATCATCATCATTATTATTATTACTATTATTATTATTATTATTATTATTTTAACACAGTGGCATACTGCATTGAATGCTCAACAGCCATGCTTAAAAACGTAAGGGAGGGTGTACTTGGGACTCCATAAGGACAGATATGGTAAAAACATGTATAAAGAGCATTTCTTTAATAATATAACAATATCCTCACATGAACCTGAAACGTTGTATTGGTATCGCGTGTGGTTAGAGATAGAGTCTGTAGGCCTGTGTAATTATATAGGCTGATATAAATTTAAAGCACTACAGATTTCAAGAGACTTAAGTCAAATTGTGATCAACGTTACTTCAGTGAGAGGGTAAAATAATATGTTTCATACTTGCTTCTGCGGTGTTTTGCCATATGGGACACATACCTGACAGAGCTACCCTGACATTTGTTAAACGTGAACAGATGCAGTAAATTTGTTTGAAGTTCGAGATGACAGCGCTCTCCTTGCATAGACAAAGTGGACAGCCATCATCTTTTCATTCACAGCGATTAGTTTACTCACAAACGAAAACGAATAGCACTGATTATAACAAATTCCTGTCATTAAAATATGACAATGAATAATCGTATTTACAACGTCTTTTTGCCTGTAATAAAAAATGTAACAGGTCAGGACTGCAGGACAGACAGGACTGCTCCTTGCTAAGAGACAATTCTGCTTCAACACCAGACCACTTTTCCTCCCCTGAGTATTCCTATTCAATGGTACAGTCTTTCATGATTCGATGGAATTTGGGTCGGTCCACTGTAAGCCATTTTGCGTTTAATAGGGGGGACTGTACACTCTCGAAATACATTTCTAATATTTTTACTTTCACATTATTGTTATAGTTGAATTAAAGTGGAAACCGAAACATTTAAACAATTTCCATTGTTCAAAATAACCCGATTCATTCTTATACTGGTAAGTGCGTAACTACCTTAAAACCACCTCTCCAATCAGTCCGAGTGAGTGACTCCTGAATCTATTCGCAGCTGCTCGACTGCCCCCTTCCACTCCGGATTTGGCAAAGAAAAGAACAGCTGCAGTAACGTTTGAACAATTTTGAAGAGCCTGCTTGCGACATGCTGTCAGACGGAGGTGATTCGGTGCACTATCGAGGGCTGTAGAATCATGGCCGAGGACTACTGGGAGCACACGGTGGCTTTGGGATATTGTTGTTAAGATTACAAGGGCACACAGGATCTCGCGTCCTCGGGTAAGCCAGCGACCAATCTGTTCTGTTAAATTGCTCACTGAAATTGACATTTTATCTGACAGCGCTTTTAACATCTGTAACTAGATTATACAACGTCTATGGAAGTCATATCTTTGCTGTCTATCAAATTGTTAGTCAACATACACAAGTGGTCCGCGACGTCAGGTTTGTTGATGTCAAGAGATTCCTAGCTAGCAAGCAAGCTTAATGTTACCACTCAAAAATCCTTAGAGGTTGACTGTATCGGCTGGCACAAGTCGGGAAACACTGTGTCATACCGAAGAATGAATTATCGTAAAAGTAGGTTTCACACTGAGCACAAAGAGGGCAACGTGCTAATTAGCAGAAGAATTCAGCGCACTGCATTCCAATACCCATTGGAAACAATCAAATAGCAGGCAAGCGGGTCTGACGGTCCGTTCATCGCTACTATAAACCGACGGACTAGCTAATGATTGCTTGGTAGTCAACTTGCTAAGATTAGCGAACTAGCTTCTTCTTAAACTTAATATGTCTGGTGAATTACGAGTGTCTACTATTGCTTTAGATACAGGATATGAGAGGTTGGCTATATTTCAGTGAGCTACATCATGTTGAATATCGTAGGTCTCCTTAATTACCAATAGTAGTTTACTGGTCTTGGCCGTGTTTCTATGAATGTCCACTTAAGGAATATCTGTGGAATAGCTATAGCTTACTTTGAGTCAACCCTCAAACTGCCTCAAAGATGATCAGTATTGATGTAGTATCATGGTTCGTATGTATCTTAGAGTTACTCTAGACATTAATGCAACACTTGGGTTGTCATTACCAGCAGGTGAGAATCATGTTTGAGTGAGTGCCTTGTTGCACTAAACGGACAGCATTACTCATCCAGATGTAAGATCCGTCGATTCATTTGTAGAAATGCAAAGTGCATCGCTATTTTAAAGTGACAAAAGCAGATGTCAGTTTTCTCCTCTTTTGACCCAACAATCTGTCTCGATATGTCAGGAAAGATGGAGTGGACCTACAAGAGCAGAGGGCCCAGATAACAAACCAGTCAGTTTCTTCTAAGAAGTGACTTAGAAATAATAGACAGTGTGCCCCAACAAAGCGAAATATTCACCAACAATGATGCAAGGCATCATATCTACATAGTCTAGAGTCATGTGTTTGTTGAAGAGGAACTTCAGCCAAAATGTGTCCAAACACATAACATATTTGTGTGTTCTAATAAGGCTGATGGCACCAGTCACAAAAAAAATTGCGCCATTTGGTCACATCTCTGGATGTTTACTTGTGTGGAGAGTTTAATTCAAACCTTAACTCTCATCCCTCTGTAATCCACAGTTGTTGAGTTGAACAGGTCTTTTTATTTTTACCCCTGCTGCACATGTTCCAATAAAAAGCTCTTGTCTGTTCATTTGAGAGGTTATGAAAGAGGAATGATCTGGTGACAGTGTTCGCTGGACCTGGCTTTTGTTAAATCTTACTGTTTTTGTGCCGAAGTTTGCTCGAAGGCGAATGGCTCACATTGTGAATAGAATTGTGTTGAAGAGCTTTGAATAGCTACTTAGTGGCTGCATATTATGTACAGTGTAGCTATCCAGTGCCTGTTCCAGTCTACAGTAGAGTGGGTGAGAATACCATATTGGATGACAGTGCCTTAAGCATTCCAATGCCTTAATACACTATTATATCAGTGCGGTACGCTGACTGTCAGTTTCTTCATAACGAAGGAGAGGATAGGATAATGCTTATGCGTTTCAGTCAGTTTGAGGTTTTCTGTCTTGAGTGTTACAGCCCCGCAGTAGCGAGGTCAGATGGTAGGCAGATGAAATCTTGACATCTCTAAGTGGTAGCGAGAACCCGTTTCTGTGTCACTAAAGGTCACATTCATCAGGATGTCATCTTCCTTTTAGATGTATGTCCATCTGGAAAGTGTAGGATGATGTAGCTGTAGGCAAATGGTGTCATTTGACGCTCCGCTCTCCCGGCTTCCAGTCAAATTCTTGTAATTAAGGCACGATATTACTTCCACATTTAAGCTTTAAAATGATATTTGAAAAAAAAAAAAAATGGGGAATTTTGAATGATGCTGTACAGAGACTATCACAGAGATTATCACAGTATCACAGTTGGTAAACGCTGCAACAGGGAAAAGATGGTCACCATTGAAAAACAGTCAGTCTGTCAGCCCCTGAGCTCTGAGCTGAGTGAGAATGAGCTAGAAGAGAATGAAGCTCTCATCGACCTCTTGGAGTAGATAAATGAGACAAAGCAGAGGGCTTTTGTCCCTCATCGACTGCGCTCAATTAAAGTAAAAAAAAAAAAAAAAAGAAAAAGTTGCACCTCTCTGACAGGGAGCCCTGCGGACTGGCTTATCCAGCGTTGTAGCTTGCGGTTTACACTGTAACCCAGGTTTGAGTAATGTGTTGATCCTGCTCTTCGTCATGTACTGACCGCTGAAGCCAATAACGGAGAGGCCTTAAAGACCAATCAGCCCTGATTAATCACTTAGAAGAAGTCCAAGAGCCGAGACCAGCCCACAGCTTCTGTCGTCCTCCAGAGACTCGCTCCCTTGTGAGGTTAGGGGTGAAGTCAGTAGGTTTTGTGAGTTTGAAAGGAGAACAGTAAAGCACTTTCAAACAGAAATATACCGTGTGCACTTGGGGTTTGTGTTGTATCACTGAAGTGATGAGCTGAGCTGTTTCCATTAAAAAAAAAAAAAAAAAAAAGGACTTTTTGATTTGTTTGCTTTCTAACAAGCCATCTGATACCCTGTCAGTCTCTCTGCCACCTGGGCTGCTGAAGGGAAAAGGAGGGGTGGGGAGGGGGGGGGGGGGGGCAGTGAATCATACCATATGATCCTGTGAAGAATGTTTTTATATTGTCAAAAATTAGCCTGCCATCTGACATAAAACACGCCAACTGTTTCTGTGAAGAGCTGAGTCTGGTGTGGAACAGAAATTGGCTGCCTCTCTTTAAGCCCTGAGTCTGTTCCCATAACAGTGTTGGTTTAGGTAAACTAAGGGGCACTACTTAACACTCATCCATTGTTGAGTGCTATTGCAGCAAAGATGTTGCATTTGCTTATGAGAATAACAAACAGAACAGTCATCTGTGAGTGAACAGTGCATAAGTAAAGTACATCATGACAAGTTCATGTAAATCAATTTTTTTTTTTTTAAATCAAATTCTCTCTTTAGGTCTCTGAAATTTCCACTGGATCTGTAATGTGTCTCGTTAGTTAAATCTGAAAGCTTGTCAAAAAGCATTGATTTTTTTTTTTTTTTTAATTGTTGTCATCTTGGATTACGCTTCCAGATACTTCCAGATGTGGTTCCCTCAGTATGGGGGCTAGACCAAGCACCGCTTTCACTGTTTGAAATATGTCAACTATTTGAAATATTTTTGTTGTCGTCTGCCTGTCTGTAACCTGACATGGCTGTAACTTGCTTTAATTAAGTCCACTGAAGTGGACTTTTAAGAAAACAATTCGATTCCTCAGTGTCATATGGATGAGAATGGAATATCCACGGTTTATTTCCGAAAACAGAAAATGTGAAAATGTAACAACTGAGGCTAACATCTGTTTGCTATGGGTTACATAATACCTCTCTCCCCTTAATTTGCATCGGGTTACATGCAAATTATACTCACCGTGTCCAGCATGCCTGCCTTTTGGTCGGAATGAGTAGGTAAGGCCATTTCACTTAAACGGTCTGAAAAGATGGCATCTTTCAACTCCGTTTCTGAAAACCCCACAAGAATGCTCATTTTTAGCCTGGCCTAGCATGTGCACATCTTTTTCAGCTAATCAAAGCCCCTGGTGATTAGGTCATATGTGTTAGTGCTACATTTTGGTTATAAATAACCAGGCCGTCTGCCCCCAGGACTTTCGAAACGTTGATGTAGGTTACATCCGTGACTGTTGTATTTGCCTTGCTCTGAGCTGTTTTCTTTTAAAAACACATGGCTATCGGCTATTTGTTTGAGCTGTTTGTTCACAGAGGCCTATTTTAAAATGTACCTGTCTTCGCTTATTTTATTCTGTTTGTAAAACCTGTTTAAAGGTTTGTGCATGAATGGAGAAGACGTGAGCCAAGAAGACTTCAGTTCCACTTGCGTGTCTGTTTTGTGAACATGTTTCAATCCTATGCTTGGATAGTAAGGAGAGAGTTTTGTGGCAATCCTTTGTGGGTCACCACAAAGTCTAAGGACCAAAAGCTTGGATTTGCCACAGAGGTTGGGGCTCATCTTTGAGCCAAAGCAAGCGATTAGTCTCAGGCAAAAACCACAGCCTTCTGGCACTTTGGCGCATCTGAAAGAAGTACTTCAAAATGTCTCATAGAAGCTGAGGACAACTTTTCTTTTTTTCTTCTTTTTTTTTTTTTTGTGACGGTTTAAAAGGAATAGAGTCCTCTATTTAAAACACATGGCTCTTCAAAGTCATGAGTTGTGCATTACTTCATCTTAAGCCTTAAAGAGCTATTTTTCTCCGTACTTCACCAGATAACCCTGGACCCTTCTCCTTCATTCCACCTGTAACCGCTGTGTCGGAGTTGGTTGATTACCATCCCGTTGGATTCATGGACAGACTTGAACTTGAAAGTCCTGAAACATGGGACTTCTCAGCAAAAACAATCATAAATAGAACATAAAAAAAAAAAAACTGGTCAAACAAAGGCTGCTAATCTTCTCTGATAGCACTGAACAGTTGCTGATGAGCCAGCCAGTGGTCTGTTTATTTGAGGAACTGTTGCTGGATCCATCCAGAGCACCCTCACAGCGGTTTGTTCTCTCAGTGGACGGCCGTCCCTTTCAATAACATCCAAGGCTCCGCGTCTGTGAAGTAAACACGCCAGCCCTCCCGACGGTTCGCCCCAGCCTTGCGTGCGCGGCCCGAGCTACAGTACAAAGTGTCTTGATTTGTTCAGGAACATCCTCTGATGGTACTTCAAGTGTATTTCAACATAGCCAAGCTACACGTACCACAAAATAAGCGGGCAACGAGTGGGTGATTCGTAAACTTATACACCAGCTGTGCTCTAAATTCTGACATCACAGTAATGTTTATATGTGTATCTCTGTGTGTGTATCTGTGTGTGTGTGTGTGTGTGTGTGGGTCTCTCTGATAGGGCAATTAAACAGTGGCTGCCCCACCACCCCCCTCATCTCGACCCCCGCTGCCCCCACTGATGGACCGTATGAGGAAAATCAAGCGTCAGTTGTCCCTGACGCTGCGGGGGAGCAACAGCGGGGACAAGAGCCTGAGCGAGACCATTGGCTCTCAGGACACGGCGCACAGCGACTCCGGTACAGTATCCTAATCTAAACAAACACCGCATAGTGTCCGGCGTGCTGTCAGTTAACACCCCAGAGAGTTAATGGCATAGTGCGGTAGCTATACCGAAACTTTATAGCAAGAGCGCATAACTCAGGCTCACAACTCCGTACGTCCTGTTGGATTGTGTTTCTGCCAGCCACCACGCGTCTCTGATTGGCTTAGGAATGAATGCACCTGATTGTACTATTGATATTGTACATTTGCTAAACTAACACCATACATTGCCTGGACCATAGCACAGTGGCTAAACCCTATACCACAGTGAAACTAGCTCAGCACGTCAGCTAGATGAGTAACATACAGCAATTGGTGTAATACACCTGCTAAACTGTCTCTATACAGTCACTATATAACGACTGGTGTGATCTGATGGCTAAAGAAGCTAGTTACTAGTTAAGCTACTAGCCAGTAACTGGTTCAGTTGTTTAGCTTGACCAACGCCACAAAGACAGTGGCCGGTATGCTAGTCTATGTAAACTAGCCCTATACATATAGGTTACTCTGGTTCATTATCATGGCTACCAAACAGTACATGAGTCGTAAGGCTGTATTTCATGACCTGATCCAGAGAAAGGATGCTGATATACTGACAAGCCCCATTCATTATCATCACTCTTCAGTTACCTACTATACCGCATGTATAATACTTCAGTTATATATTTTACATCCTTTATTTATGCACGCAGACAACAGTTAAGCATTTCATTTACTGATTTCTTCTTTATGAACCCTCTCAATGTATAGAAAGACGCACAAGTGTTTCAGTGACTTCTTTCAACATACTCTATTTAACTCGGGATACAATTTGGAGAGGCTCAGTCCAACCCATTCAATCTGCTCAGCGGTTTGGATGCGGACAACCAGCAATTAAACAAAAATGTTAATAATAGCCTTTCTTTCGGAGATAATTTTTGGTCTGTCAGCAGCATCCCTGAGGAGCTGTCATGCAGCTCGGTGGACTTAGCGGAAGACTACGGATGTTCACCTCCTCAGGTTCACCACATGACATTTTTATGGCAGGCCAGTCGTCCATGAAACAGACTTAAAATGCAAAACATATAATGAAAATCCTACTGTATAGATTCACTGGACGTTCACCAGTGCATTTGCTCAGACCTGGGTTTACAGTCTTTGAGCTCAGGTGTAACCGAGGTTCAGTTTGCTCTGCTGGAGCTCCCGTGCATGAAGACAGGAGGGGGGGGGTTGGCGAGGAGTCATTTGGTTTTTAAGCCTGGTCGTCAGTTCATTTGAGCTTTGCTCCGTGTATGTTTGAGAACAGGGGAAATGAGCACACAGTGAGCGTTCAGATACCACACACACCATTTAGGCTCGTGTCCACGGGAACCGGGCGGGGGGGGGGCTGGACGTGGCCTCGTGTGTGTGTGTGGGATGAGCTGCCGAGCTACAGTTTCTTGCTTGTTTTGGGTTTTTTTTTCCCCCCTTTGAATCAAAAAGCATGACTGTTCCAGCATGGCTCCCTTTTGTCTCTCCAAAGGCCGCCTCGTTTCAATTAACGGACGACTCTTTTTACGTTTCGCCTTTTTTTTTTTCATCAAAACAACTTCAGTTTTCCACTGCTGACCATTACCGGTTACCTCACAGAGTTCGGGCTGTCAGTTTTGTGGGATGAGAGAGAGAGAGAATAACACTGTTTTGTCAGAGCTGCCTCAAACGGCCCAATTTGTCATTACTTACTATTTTTTCCAATTGGACTAAAGTGGCATTTTAATATTTCCAAAATGCTGCTCAGCAGCTAAATACATTTGGCTCTCGTATCCTAACAAATCATCGTCCACCCTAATTCTTCGGACGTCAACGGTGTGACGGCAAGCGTCGTTAAAGTGAGAAACGAACGTACCGATTTGGAATCCCGTATTTGAGTCCCTGTTCTTGGCATTGCTGATTACTAACACTGAAGATGTTTTTTTTCTGCAAATTGATTCTGTTTTCATTAACAAAAAAAAATATATATATATATGCATGCTCTAAAAGGATGTGTGTTTCCCTATTGATTTGATTGGTTCTTTGTTTATAATTTGAAATTATCCCCTCTTTTTTACTTCTCCTGATGACCCCTCCCTGTGTCTCTCTCCTCCTGTCCTCTTACCCTCACTTTCTCCCCACTAAACACTATCGATTACCTAATATTGATTTTTTGCTTGTCCCCCCCCCCCCATCACGACCCATAATTTTCCCATCGATTATCCTAATATTTTTCTGTCTCTTGTTCACTCTGTCTTCATTTTCCCTCCAATTGGTTTTTGCCCGTCATTCTAAAATTCCCCTCTCCCATGTTTTCAAATGTCTGTTCCATACTCTTTGCCCTTTTTTTTTGTATTCACTTCTTCCTTCTTTTCGCTACCTCCACCGCGTGCTCCCCACCACCCACCCCACCCCACCCTTCTCCTCTCCTGGTGTGTTGTCCCATCCCTTCCCCCTTCCCCTCCCTCCCTCCCTCCCTCCCTCTCTCTCCCAGAGGCCATGCCAGTTCGGGGCAGTGGCAGTCTGCGGGCCTCCGTGAGGGGCTCTGGAAGCTCCTTCAGCATGCACTCCCTGCTCCAGTCATACAGCTCCGCCCTCCGTAGACCTCGCAGCCTGGGCCGCAGTCTCAGCTCCTATCTCAACCACACCACACGCCTCGGTACAGACACACGCGCGCACACACACACACACACACACACACACATACACACACACACAGTGTGAGAGTGATGGAGGGTATGTGGTATGTGTGTGTGATTGTGTGTGTGTGTGTGTGTGTGGACTGACATGAGCCAGTGTAGCAGTGAGTGTGTTTGAAGTGGTGTGTGAAGGAGGATTTTAGAAGACGCCGTGTAGGCTTAAACCGATCACGTTCATTTATTAATGAGCTTCAAGCAGAGGAGAGGAAGCAGAGGTAAGAATGTGAGAGGAGAGGACCTTTCAAATATTTAATCAGTCCCCTCCCCCCCCCCCCCTCACGAATGCACTGCTGTAGTTATTTTATTTTAGTTTATTTTGTTTTTGTTTTTGTTTTTTTTTTAACTTGGAAACATTCAAAATTATGTTGATTATTTCCAGGAGGCTTTTATTCTTTTAAAGGGAATTTTTAAAGAGTTAGAATGTAAGTGGAGTCGTTTCATCAAGGCCGACTTTGGAATCATCGTGAATAACAGGCTGAATTTGCCGTGTATGTGTGTGCGTGCGCGTTTTGTGTGTGCGTGTGTTTTGTGTGCGCGTGTGTTTTGTGTGCGCGTGTGTTTTGTGTGCGCGTGTGTTTTGTGTGTGTGTGTGTGCACAGAGATAGTCCATGAGGATGTGAAGATGGGCTCTGACGGAGAGAGCGACCAGGCATCGGCCACGTCCTCCGACGAAGTTCACAGTCCCGTCCGCGTCCGCATGAGGAACAACCCGGGACGCAAAATCTCCACTGAGGTAGCGGTTTACACCCGAACCACTCCCAGCACATCTCTACTGCACATCTGTCCGATTTTCCTCTTTCATTGTTACGTAAAGCCGCGCCTTGTCAATAATGTATGTGTTTATGACACAATTGTTAACAATTTCTGTAGAAATGTCACCCGGTAACCCTTGGTTCAATGCACTGCCCTGCAGACCTTTAACAAACAAGCAAAAATGTTACAGCTGATAAGTGCGGTAGTGCACCGGTCTTGCAAACGACACAGAACGTGTTCTTATTTTAACCTTAAAGACAGATGCCTGCCGGATCTATGAGCTTTGTCCTGTGTTTTATAACATGGTGGTCATTCAGGGTTTTTTTTTTTTTTAAAAACAGGACATAAATAAGCGTCTGTCTCTGCCAGCGGATATCCGACTTCCTGACGGTTACCTGGAGAAATTCAGTCTGAACAGCCCTCTGTTTGACAAGCCCCTCACCCGCAGACTACGCCGAGTCTCTCTGGTACTACACAAACACAGAGAGCTCCCTCTTTCCCCCACTGCCTGACCCTGCTCTCTCTCTCTCTCTCTCTCTCTCTCTCTCTCTCCCTCTCTCTCTGTTTTTTTTCTGTCTGTGATGTTAGTTCTGAGTTTCCCTGCAGCCTGCACTGGCTGTGAGTAGTTATTGGTTTCCTTACGGTAAATTGGCCTCTGCAGATTCTTTTCCTTGCTTCTCTTTTCCCACGACTGTTTGTTGAGGATTTGAGCCAAGCAGCTCACTGCATTATCAGTCTTTTGTGAGCACTATCAGCTGTTGAGGGTGTAAATGCCTCGATAAGACAGGTTGTCAGCGGAATATCACCCCAAATAAGCTTTTCTTACATTTCCTCTGTCAGAATGACACAGCAGAGGCAAAGTTTTCATCAGAACGAGGGGAACCGACCACCGCTTTTCATTAGTAACCGGGAAAAGACAGCTCAACGTCAAATAACCTAGAATGTGGGAAGAATGATTTATGGTCTCCTTCCAAATTTAAAGAGACTGGATATTTTGGATGGCTCCTAAAGCATATTACATAAGCAGCCTGTGCAGTGGCCAGAGAGCACAGCGCAGCAAATTGGGATTCTTAATGCGAACGGCTCAATAAAAAAAAAAAAAAAAAAACAGGTCCTAAGCAAAGTGGGTGAACTGTTATATGGGTTTACATAATCATATTCCAAAATGAGGACATATCATATTTCCACTGACTTTACACTGTTTCTGCTGTTTGCTCTGGCTTTAACAGTCTGAGATTGGGTTTGGGAAGTTGGAGACGTATGTGAAGTTGGATAAGCTTGGAGAGGTAATGAGTTCCTTACCTTTACTTCCGCCTTACAGTACCTCTTCATGTTGCTTTTGTTCGCCAGCTTTGTACTCTTTTTCAAAAACAATGTGTGTAGCCCTTAGTGTGTTTGTGTGTGTGTGTGTGGATGTGTGTGTGTGTGTGTGTGTGTGTGTGTGTATGTGTTTGTGTGTGGGTGTGTGTTTCTGTGTATGTGTTTGTGCGTGTGTTTGTGCATGTCTGAGTGGGAGTGAGCACGTGGGTGTGTAATATGTAACCTAATTACATTTCCAACACAGTACGTTAGTCTTGCTCATATGGGCTGTTTGGTGTCTCAGGGCACTTATGCTACAGTTTACAAAGGCCGCAGTAAACTCACAGATAACCTGGTGGCCCTGAAAGAGATCCGTCTGGAGCATGAGGAGGGAGCTCCCTGCACTGCTATTAGAGAGGGTGAGTTGAGGCTCTGCTGCTTAAAATAGACCACACAAGTCCCCAAACTACAGCCGCCTGGACTGGCCTGGAGCATTTAGGCCAAGGCAATGAGTGAACGATATGTGTGTGTATATATACATATATATATATATGTGTGTATATATATATTTTTTTCTCATCTATCTGAAAATCTTACCACCCATTATGTTGCTATGGTTGTTAAGAGGTTAAATGTAATAGTTATGTAATTTAGTGTTTCTGGAATGTTCTTTCTCTGTCTCGCTCTCTCTCTCTCTCTCTCTCCTGCTCTATCCCTCTCCCCCCTTCTCTCTCTCTCTCTCTCTCTCTCTCTCTCTCGCCCCCCCCCCCTCTTTTTCTCTCTCTGCCCTCCTCAATTCCAGTGTCTTTGCTGAAGGACCTCAAACATGCCAACATTGTGACTCTACATGACATCATTCACACTCAGAAGTCCCTGACTCTAGTCTTTGAGTACCTGGTGAGTCACGTGCGTAGAATGTAGCGACGTGAACTGATCCAACACTGATGTACTTTAACAGACTCTCCCTCCTACACACACACACCCACAAACACATGAACATAAAAAAAATACACGCAGATACACCTAAATCCGTTTTAGCAAAGACTACCAGCATTCTGTTGAAAATTGTTTTTGCATTGTTTCTACTCTTTGTGACCGTGATCGTTTAATCTTGGGGCTGCTCTAGAGTAAAACATGTATATCAATCTGAAAAAAATCTCCTGTTAATTAGTACTGATGAAATGTGTTTTTTTTTTCCCCCTCTCCCTCGTCCTCTGTTTCAGGATAAAGACCTTAAGCAGTATCTAGATGACTGTGGTAACTGCATACACATGCACAATGTAAAGGTGAGTGGACAGTAACACACTGGTGTAAAATACCGGAGTTATCCTGAATGCTGTGACAAATGCTCAGTTATCTAAATCAGTTATGTGTCACTGAAAAGATTTATCTGACGCAAACATGCATCTGTGCGTGTTTGTACGTCCCTTCAGCTCTTCCTGTTTCAGCTACTGCGTGGCCTGAGCTACTGCCATCGGCGCAAAGTGCTCCACCGAGACCTCAAACCGCAGAACCTGCTCATCAACGACCGCGGAGAACTCAAGCTGGCCGACTTCGGTCAGTAACGCAGAGCCAGGGCCAGATCCGCAGCCCTGCTGTTAAAACCGCGGCTTCGTGCTCTCTCTCTCCTCGACATCACCCTCTCTCTAATCTCGCTCCTGTTGATCAGTTTGTTTTGTTTTGCCTGGGTTTTCTGGTTAGGTCAGCTATTAAATCTTGGCAGAGTGGGGTTTTTTTTTTTTACATACTGTTGGAGCTATCCAAAGGCTTGTTTGACTGTGTCTGGGCTTGTTTTCACTTAGTTGTTTTTGTTTTTGTAATGTGTGTATGTTTGTGTGTGTGTGTGTGTGTTTATGTTTGTGTGTGCGTGTGTGTGTGCGTGCGTGTGTTTCATCATGTTTGGTCTAAAGGTCTGGCACGGGCGAAGTCTATTCCCACGAAGACCTACTCCAATGAAGTGGTGACGCTTTGGTACCGCCCACCAGACATCCTGCTGGGAAGCACTGACTACTCCACCCAAATAGATATGTGGTGAGATATTCCACCTGCAAACACACATCTGCACAGCCCAGCTGGACAGCACAGGCTAAACATGCACAGACATAGCCACTGTTCAAACCCTAGATTATCAAATGCCCATCTCATTCTCTCTCTCTCTCTCCCTTTCTCTCTCTCTCGCTCTCTTCCTCTCTCTCTCGCTCTCCCCCTCTCTCTCTCTCTTTCTCTCTCTCTTTCTCTGCTGCTCTCTCTCTCTCTCTCTCTCTCTCTCTCTCTTTCTCTGCTGCTCTCTCTCTCTCTCTCATTCTTAACTTCTCTCTGTTTCTCCATCTCTCTTTCTCTCTTGGCAGGGGGGTTGGTTGTATTTTCTATGAGATGTCCACAGGGCGTCCGCTGTTCCCCGGTTCCACAGTGGAAGAGGAGCTGCACTTTATCTTCAAACTGCTAGGTACTGCGTGGAACCTCTCTCTCCTCCACCTCTCTCCCTCCCTCCCTCCCTCTCCCTGCCCACTTGTTTTTTTGGACTCAGAACTGACATCCTCTTTGTACGTGTGTTTTATATTTAAACCCCTCTCTCTCTCTTGCTCTCTCTTTTTTTTCTTTTTTTTTTTAGGTACACCCACAGAGGAGACCTGGCCTGGAATAACCTCAAATGAGGAATTCATCTCCTATAACTACCCACGCTACCGAGCCGACTGTCTCCATAACCACACTCCTAGGTGAGTTTCTGACACACCAGCCCCAGCGGAGAGCCTGACAGTGTGACCTCTCTGAGTATGTACAGTTTTGCCTCCTGTAGAAAGATCAAAATTTATGACGAATTTATGTAAGTACTCTCTCTTTTTCCCTCCCTCCCCCCCTCTCTCTTTCTGTCTCTCCCTCCCCCCCTCTCTCTCTCTCTCTCTCTCTCTCTTTTAGACTGGATAATGAAGGAGTGGATCTTTTGTCCAAACTCCTGCAGGTGAGTGCTGTCTGTCCAGTCCTACCTCAGTGTTACTGTTACTTGTTGTTCCTCATTGCTGTTTCGCTGCTCTGCCATAGAATAGCCTGCCCTCTAATTCACTTATCAGCTGCATCTAGAGTCAATTCAAATTACAGTCTAATGAGTGTGTGTTGTTAGATAAGCTGTGTTTTGATACGTATCATTTGTGTTTACTTAACAAAGAACACTGAGCCTTGGTGTGAGAAATTTCGTCAAGTTCTAGTTTAACATTTGTCTGTTTCTTTACACACAATCACTGTGAACACACATCACTGTCGCTACACACTGCCGAGTGAGTGCAGAGTTTGTCAGGATGTTTGTTTTCAGAGTGTGTGATGAATATGTTTTTTTTTTTGTCTTAGTTTGAAGGAAAGAAGCGCATATCTGCAGACGAGGCCATGAGACACCCATACTTCCACTGTCTGGGAGAGAGAGTGATTACACTGCCAGACAGTGAGTTTTCTGACTCTCACACACTTACACACACACACACGTTTTTACACATCAGAAAAGATTAATAGTCACTGCTGATGTCAGCAATTTTCAGGTGATTTTTCAGCTCCGTATAGCTTGAATAAATGTTTGAATACGGCCGAGTTGGATTTAAAGAAACACGCCTCTGTCCGACTCATCGGATCAGCGCGATAACCGAACGTCTCTATCGAATCGTAAACATCGTGCTCCGTACCCGTGACTGATGATTATTAATGGTGACTTATCTGACGTTTTTTTGATGTGAAGTATAAACCTGAAATCAATCTCTCTCTTTTTTTTTTTCCTCCCCAGCTACATCAATATTTGCACTTCAAGACATTCAGCTGGAGAAGGAACCAGGGATGAGGGCGAGTTCGCTGTCAGATTCAGGTGAGGCTTAACATTTGGCTCTCAGTTTTAGACCTTCATTCGCATATTACACCACCGATGAATGGGCTTCACGTTCAGTCTGTAAAACATTGATGATGACAGCGTGAGCTGTTTTTTTAAAGGTTTGACAGTAAGAAAAGGGGGGCCGCGCACTGTTTTTCCAATTGCGTTCGATGATTTTTAATCTGCGAGAGAGAGTCAGAAATGGAGGCGCTTAAAGCCATTTCAAAGTTAGTTCGCCCTTGGATAATCTTCATGAATAATGTTCATTTATCTCGGCCGGTAATAAAGTTCATTTTGTGTGTCAGTCTTCCTCCAGCTGACCGCCCCCCCCCCCCCCCCCCCCCCCCCGTCCCCCTTCTCTCTGATTCTCTTTCAACCTCATTATCCAACCACATATAGCAGCTTTAATTCACTTCGCCTCTGCTCATCTCCACATGCTGCTTCTGCTGCTGCCACTCACACCTCCTTTATGCTCTCTCTATCTCTCTCTATCTCTCCCCTCCGTCACCATTCCCTCTCGCTTGTTATCTACCACTGAGAGTAGGAAATGGACTGATTAAGAGGTGTCAGAGTTGTTTTTTTTTAAACAGAAGGAGAGATATGACAAGAGTCTATGACAGGAAGGCCAGACATCTGCGGAAGAACTTGGAAGTTACACTATGTTCGTTATTGGCCGTGCGGACCAGCTGTGTTACGCGCTGTAGAACATTCTGGGCTTGCTGCTTAGTGTCTTTTTGTTTTTTTTAGTTTTTTTGTTTGTCTGTTTGTTTTCTTTGTGGATGCCTCAGTAAATATAACTGCTTCACCATTGTGTTCCAGAGCTTTTGCAAAGATGCCTAAGGTTCCGGCACACCTTAGGTACATATTTGTCACCTCCTGTTTTTTAGCAGGAGGCAACAATACTACTTCCTCCCCCCTCCCCTCCAAATCCCCCTTGTGTCCATGTTAACAGTCCTTCCCTCCACTTACAGAATCACAGTATAAGCATTCTCTGAATATTTCTCTCTGAAATACCCCACACACACACATTTTCACACAGGTGGTGAGCGTATGGTGATAGTCTGTCTGTCCTCCCCCTGTGTTTTTCAAAGACCTTATATGAACCTGTACGTTCAGGAATAAGGAAAAGGGTGTTGTTACTATGACGGATAGCTTCGCCGAGGAAACGACAGGTGACAAGAACGTCATTATGACTTCTTTTCTGCATCAGTGAACTGCAAATACAGAAACAGGAACCCGCAGTCGTGCCTCGCACAGATAAAGACGTCACGTCATCCAGAATTTTACGTACACGCACAAAAATACACAAGCATACAGCTCCAATACACATACACACAACGTCACCCGTGAGTGATGCTTGTTGTTGAATGTTCTGTGATCAGTAGTCCTTTTCGGTCCTGTGTTTTTCCCTTTCCCTGTGGTGTGGGCAGACTGCGCTGCATTGTTTTGAGTGCCTCTGTGTGGACGGACTGTCTCTGGCATGTGGAGCATGTATCCCATTAAGACCATTTGTCATGAGGCACCCATCACTAAAGACCACATCTACATAACATGTACGCCAGTCCAGCGTTGGCTTGTTTCCTCCTCGGAAATAGAGACCGGTAGCTGAGGATGCCAGAACCGTGAATCTGACGATATACGGCTGTATGTCAGTTTTCAGAGAAAAAGAGATGGGGGGCAAAAAAAAAGGAGAGAGAAATAATCTGGCCAGAGATGTTACGATGTGGGATGTTGAGACAGATATCGAATGTATTATGTATCACTACATCTCTGAACATGGTTTTATAAATAGACAGACAAAGTAGAATTATCCTTATCGATCGAGGAGACTGCCTTTTAATACTGCATAGGAGATAAACTTACTGTACATGCTCAAGTGTGATGTATCTTCACAAACGCCCACTGGTTTCAGCCTTACCACACAAAAGCTCAGGCATACTGCCAAGATCAATAACGCACTCAAGTAAGACTCTGTCTTTCTCTGGGGCTTTGAAAAGAACAGATTAGAAGAAGAACATTAAATGTTCTCTTCTTGTAACTTGACGTCAACGAAAGGTGCAAAATCTAAGGTCCGTTCGTCAAGACAGAATAGATGGTAGTCGCGTTCCCTCGTCTGTTATCTGTTGTAAACCTTAACTTTGTGTAGGATGATTGGGTGACATCATCAAGATAGAAGGAATGTTGTGTGAGTCAGAGTGTGGAGTTTGAACAAGCACTCTTATCTGCCTGCCGCTCTCTTTATCGCTAATGCTAATATGGGAGCCCAAACAGACAGGAAGTGACACGCTCCAGCGCGCTGCAGTCCGTGCCAAAATCACGACGTTCACCTGCCGCGGGAGTCGATTCTCCATCCGCGTAATCGTCACGTAAGATCGGGATTTTCCATCTGTTGCGTCGATGCAAGTCACCGTGTCAGAGTCGACGATGGAAAAAGTTCGGGCTTTCAGAGCGCGGATGAATAAGCCGCGGATGAGTTGCTCGTGGCCTGGCTGTGAAAGGTACAGAGCCATTTGCATGAATTTCCCGGTTTCCGCTGAAGGAGAATGCTAATCTGACCTTTCAGCCGGGGGGGGGGGGGGGGGGGGGGGCTGCGCTGATGCTGTGACCGGTCTTGAGTGCTGTCGTCCGGGCCTCTGGTGTGAACGTGTCCTTACACCCCCGCTGTGTGTTCAAATCAGCTCAGGCCTCCAGAGTCAAAACTGAGCATGGCAGCCCTCCGCATGCCCAGTTTTTAGGAGTGCTTCCTGTTCGGTTCTTCTGGACCACGGGGCTGATGGTGTTTCCCTGGTGACCGTTCTCTGGTGCTGATGCTGAACTTTCTCCCTTCCCCTGCCCCTGATTGTGTTTTCTTATACAGTATGCCACCGATTTATGAAGTCCAATGCAGTCACCTTGTTATATATTCTGTTTGTCTTTCCTCTCTGCTCTCTCTCTCTCCCTCTCTCTCTCTGTCTCTCTCTCTTCCTCTCCCTTTCCCCCTCTCTCTCTCTCTCCCCCCTCTCTCTCTCTCTCCCCCCCCCCTCTCCCTCTCCCCCCCCCCTCTCTCTCTCTCTCTCCCTCTCTCTCCCCCCCCCTCTCTCTCTCTCTCCCTCTCTCTCCCCCTCTCTCTCTCTCTCTGTCTTTATCTCTCCCTCTCTCTCTCCCCCCCCTCTCTCTGTGTCTCTCTCTCTCTCTCTGTCTTTCACACATCTTCATTCTCTCTGTCTCTCTCCTCAGTAAACAGCATATCCCATCGGCAGAGCCTGCTCTTCTGACAGGAGCAAGGGGGGGGGCAGACGAGAGCGGAGAGCGGACGTGAGGACGAGATGATACATTTCCGCGTGTGATGAAGGGAAACCTATTTAACTTTGTACCATGTTTCTTTTGCCCTGAGTGTGTAATTGCTGGTACTGTTGGATTAAGTGTTGACGGGGTGGGGGGGTGGGGGGATGGGGGTCATAGCTGTTTACATGTGAGATGTGGTTGAGGATCAGGGGTTTTTTTGTTTTCATTTTTTTTGTGTGTGTGTTTTTTGTTTGTTTCTTTTTTTAATCCATATGTACACACCCTTTCCTGTACACATGCTTTTTTTCTTTTTTTTTTTCCCTTTCTTTTTTTTTTTTTTTTTTTGCAATGATGCACTTAATCAAGACACAGAAAGCCAGTGTTCAGTTGCTCTGTGTGCTAAGCAAAGCAATTATAAATTGCATTTTTATATCTCCAATTTGTTTGAAGTTTAATTTTAATGTGATAATTGGGAATGGGCAAGAGACGCAATTATATTTTTCTTGATTAACGTTGAATGAACCTTGGGCAGACATTGTTAAATGTAATGACATTGCTTATGGTGTGTAGGAGTTCTTCATTTGTAGTCTTCCATTGTCCCATGCTTTATTGGGATTTTAATGAAGTCCAACTCTTAATGCCCAAAACCCAAAGCAACTGTTGGAACACGGGAACCCGTTTATATGCATATCGGTCCGTTACGGGGATCTTGGGACAACGTTGTGTATATATTTGTTCATCTTCAGTCCATTGTGCTAATCTTACCCTAATTTCATTTGACTCTTTGTTTGAGTTGAAGGGGCAGTTTGCATCTACATCATGTTTAGTCATTTTCTGTTTTTTTTTTTTTTTTTTGTCGTTGTTGTTGTTCTTTTTTTTTTTTTTTTCTTCAGAGATTTGCAGTATTTGTTAACAATTGACAAAACAGTTGTACCAAAGACCTTACTTAAGCAACAAAACACAGACAGTACACACACACACTCCTGAGCTTCCACGTTACCAACCCCTCCCATCCCAATGGAAACACGCCATTCATACTGCAGCTGGAATTTCAGAGAGAACCAACCACATTTCAAATATATATATATATACATCTTTGTATTCAGACTCTACAAATCTTCTAGATCATGTCATTTGAAAAAAAAAAAAAAAAGATTTCTGTGTTGTCTGGTCTGCTGTTCTGCTCAGAAGAGAAGGGGCCAGAGTTTTCCGAGCGTGGGTCGGGTCGGTGGAAGGAGCACCTGTGTGTGTGTTCACAGCAGGCAGAGTGAGGACACTAGATGCCTGGGCATTAGACCTGTTAGAGTTTCCAGAGATTGGATTTCTCTCACCACGCAGAGTAGCCGGATAGCTGCCTCACTTTTCGGAACCTGCCCCAGCTGTTGAGATTCAACAGGCTGCGAGATGGATCGGTGTCGGTTTTACATAGTTCCAGCATGCCCCCCGTCTGCAGAAACCAAAGTCCGACTCTAAAACGCTTAGCACCCGACAACGCCGAATCACCGATTCAGATGGGCGAGAGACAGCGTAGAACCGTCCGCTACACTAAATGACTGACGCATGTTTGGTCAGTTTTCTTTCGATAGACTGTAATCGTATCCTTTCAGTCATAATCCCCGAATCTGAGCTTGCCCGGTGGGCTGTGACCCCCTCCCCCCCGCCCTTGTCAGAGATGATTTATGAGATGTGTGTGTAGATGTGTACGTGTGATTGTCTCGATGAGGGAAATGCTGAAGTGCATGGCAGCGTTTGTGTGGTGAAAGACTGTGGTACGTGGTAAATAGCCATAGAATGTTTTCCAGAGCAGGGCAGACAACTGTGCAATGAGAAGAACCCTCTTATCAGTAATGTCATTTTTAAAAAAGAAAAAGGATATCATTTTTTGTTGTTGTTGTTGTTGTTGTTGTTGTTATACTTATCATCGATGATATTGTGTTCTCTTATTTTTGTAATGAGGAAAAAATGTTATGGCATAGAGAACCTATTTGGTGTAGATATTTGGTTTTGATGTTTGCTAGTTTCTCTGCTTTTGATGGTGAAAGTGGCTCTTCCCTGTATACTTTCATCAGGAGCAGGAATAGGTTGCTATGAAAGGACTAAAATGGCCATTAGTATCTAGGTGAGGTCGCCTCTTGTCCTATATTACGCAATAACTATTGTCTACGCAATAACCGGTCATAATATATACCCTTTCTAAAAATTTACCCCAATCGGATCATATATGTCTGTGAAATGCATATGATTTCTCACACACACACACACACAATGATACTGTCAGAAAAACATTTGCAAAAATCTGCAAGGCTATTTTCATGCCCTCTCTCTCTCTCTCTCTTCTATGTGGATGGCAGTTGAGAAGTTTTGGTAATAACAGTTAACGAGTACTTTTATACACGGAAACACACGCTGAACCGACAATGTGAAACTTAAGTACAGTTTTCAGTATGGGTCGTTAGGTCTCTATGTTTCTTTTGTATAGCTGAACCTATTTGAAGGGGCATTTTTGTGCTAAAATAAGTACTTGATCAGTATTAACTGATTTTTTTTTATTGGTTTAGGTATCACAGAAAGAGTCTAAGGATCAGTTGCTTCTCAGCTTCAGATTGATTTAACACATTGTCCAACATAACCAGTCACCCGTGATTATGTGAGGCTGTGGACATTTGAGACAATGACATCGCCTGACCGATGAAGGCTTGTATTCATAGACTTGCGTCAAAGTGGAGTAGACACACTAATTACAGCAATACATGCACATGACATCTCAGTATATCTAATGCAAGCATCCCACGCTGATGCTCACACACGGGCTAAGACTTTTGTTCAGCTCTGGACATGCGGACACTTCCTACTGCTGAATGATTAACTGATTTTATGGATGGGCATCTCCCCATAATAAATGTAAATGTTGACAGATAAATGTTGAGAACTGAGATGTTGTTGGCAAGGCTACATGTTTCAGATGAATTTAAAAGCGATGCAATAGTTCCATTTTTCACCAAAGCAAATGTTGTGAACTTAGGGGGGGAAAAAAAAAAGTTTACTACTGTTCTTTGGCTGTCTTGAGGAAAGTAACAGACTGTGCAATGCAGGAATATGGCTGACTGTTTTCTTACCAATATCCATTTGGCTTAATATCACCCGGGAACGGAGCAGTGTCCATTTTGTCCACCACTGTGGACAAAAAAAGAAGAAGAAGAGTTTTACTCAGAGGCTGAATATCTGCACATCTACACAGCTGAAACTGTAGAACTTTTGCTGTTGAAGTAAATAAGTAAATATGGATCAGGACGAAAATGTGAAATTTAATTTTAGGCAATACAATCATTGGCACAAACTTGATGTTTTTGTTTGTATTGTTTTTGTTGTTCTTATTTTTGTTTTTTGTTTTGTTTTGCAAAATTGAGTTGAAGATCAGGTTCATGTCTTTTAACGCGAGCACTTATACCTACAGTATACCTGTGCTGTGTACTGCTTTTACCTTTTCAGTACAACACCCATAAACGCATTCATATCACATTGCTTTTAAAAGGTACTGACGTGTTATCCCTATTCATGACAATAAACTATTGTCAATGGCCAGACCTTGAATTGGTTCCATCTAATTAAGTGTCAGCTTACTTTTATAAGAATTTTAGAAGTATCTCGTCAACTCAAAGATGAGTGGAGCAAGGAGGGAAAAAAAGAGCTCTAGTATTAATTTCCGCATCGGCGTTCGATATTGATATATTTCCTGTTGAATAAAATCAGTCCTATCTATTCTTTTTCACAGTAAATGGCATTGCAAATTCCTTTGGTGAAGAAAATGATGACTCGACTCCTGCCAGAGGACTTTGAGGGGATTCTACTGAAAAAGAAAATCGCCCGTTTTAGATATATTTAGTTGAAGAAGTGCCTTGGAAATTCAGTATATTTTATGAAATTCAGTTAATGAAATATGGTTTGATAGACTGGTGTACATAAAGGCCCGCACACATTTGAATACCGCATTTATTCAGTTAACTCTTATTAAAGCTTAGCCAAGATCACTGGAACAAGCTCATGAGTATGGCGATTGTCAAACCAAAGGGAATAGCAGTGCCATTTATACGACGTAATCTCATTGCTTAGATACTGTTTTCGGTGGCTGAAGAGAGCTGGAAGTACTTTTTAAAGTCTTGCAGTTTTAACATTTAAATACACTTTTACAACTGTTTTAATATTTTCGTTCAACAAGACCATTCAATATTTGTGAACTGGCACGAATGGTTCCTCATCAATAATATTATTAAGTGATAAATTCGCGCCTTTAATGTGTGCTATACAGCGGCTTTGTTTGTTAACTGCCCTTAGCTTTTGCTACCAGCCGAAACCAAAATTACTGAAGGCTTGCATGGCATAATTATTCAAGGATATTATAAAAGCAGACACTTTGCTTTGTCTTTCTTATGGACTAATCAAGTTTTCCCAGTCACTGCAAAAATATGACCTGCTATAATGGATTCACATACTGATGACTTGAGTATGTAAAAGCGGCATATAAATGGTGTATATTTAATCTATGTACTCAAGATATAGAGATCAATAAAGACATATACATTTCTCGAGATAAAAAAGTGTTAAACCATTTCTTGCGTATAACATTTGTCAAATATCTTGTAAAATGTGTACTTGGGAGACAATACAACCTTTTGAGATTTACAACAGCCCTGTGGTTGCAAGTAATTTCCAAAATGAGTAAACAGTGAAATGCTTGAGAAGGCCATACTACGAGCACCAAGAAATTTGGGTCACTTTTGACACTGCAGAATATGTAGATCATTTATCAAATATAAGTTTATTGTACGTTCCGAAAAACAAATGCAAGAACATTCCGCTGGAACTATACACATACGACAACAGTGTTCGCAGATGCATCAGGTATTGACTTACTGTCCTGATCTGTGCCCGGTTTGAAAAGCTTACGATCGATTAATCAGGACTGAGGTGTTCCAAAATGGCAGCGCTCTCTACGGCTACACGTGAAGTGTTCATTGAGGGTGTAAGAGCCGTTTTAGAGACTTGGCCAGTGTTGCAAGTAAGTATAGCTGAATATTCTACTTAAGTTAAACCATGTCTTGCCACAGATATTACCGAATATTTCAAAAATCGAAAAATTGTACCGCCGAGTACTCAAAACGCTGCGGTCGAGCTAGCTTTGCTAGCTGTCTAATCATTTTTGTTCCTTTGAGAACTAAGATATATGGTGTATTTCAGGTTATATACATGTATAAATGTAATGCAGCCACGATCTACTACTGTATTACTTGCTCCTGCATGAAGGAGCCGATGTGAAAATGATGTGATCTGTGCGTTAGACCTTTTCTCGCAATGTAGCTAGTTTGCCAGCATGATGCTTAGCTACTTTTGGTATTGTCTTTTTCTCGGCATCAGAGTGGAGTCACCGCGTTGATTGAATCTTTCTGTGATTGTAGATTGCTGTTGACAATGGCTTTGGGGGAATGTATAGCAAGCAGAAAGCAGAGTGGATGGTTGATGCAGTTCAGCAATATTTCCATGACAATGGTAAGTATTGTTTATTAAGTCGGTGCTAGACATTGCATCATACATGTCAACGAGCACTTAACTTATGTCATATTG
This sequence comes from Chanos chanos, assembly GCF_902362185.1. Lineage (NCBI taxonomy): Eukaryota > Metazoa > Chordata > Actinopteri > Gonorynchiformes > Chanidae > Chanos > Chanos chanos. Next base: position 9,947,330 of record NC_044503.1, on the reverse strand, counting down.
CATTTTTTTTATATACGTGAAGCTGATTTGCAGTTGTATGAAGTGGAAGACTTTTTATCAGAGGTGATGAACAATGAGTTTGATACGATGGTGGATGATGGCAGTTTGCCGCAGGTACGCTTTCATTCGGTCTTCCTTACGAACAGCAATAAAATGTCAACAATAATACAGCCAATTAACGCAGTGCTCCCTTCCGTTATCAGGTGGCAGAGGCGGTTTGTCAGATGTTCCGGCAGTGTCAGCAGGGAAAGCTCTCCGAGGTCAGAGAACAGATAAACCAGCTGGTAAAGGTTAAAGGCTCCGGGAGGGTAAAGGCAACACCTGTGAAAAATCCGGCAGGGGAGGAGGAGGAGAGTGAAGAGGAAGAAGAGGATGCAGCAGAGGTATATGTGAATTTATAATTTATTTGGACTTTCGACACGGTTTAGTTGTGGATTGGTAACTAGAGGACTGACTAGACTTTAGAACGGAAAGAGGCTGAAATGTAATCCTTTGCTCTGCTGTTTGACTTGACAGTCTATGGAGTGTGAGGCCGAGACTGAGGGAAGTAGTTCTGTCGCCACGGCACAAAAACAACAAGAGCCCTCTTCAACGCAGTCTCCTGACGAAGATGGCTGGACAGTCGTACGCAGGAGGAAGTGATCTGTGGAGTAGGTTACAGCTTTATAACACATGGGGTTGACAAGAGGTCATAGAGTAACTTCCTATTCTGGCAGCTCTGGATTTTATCATGAAACTTTGGCAAAAACAGAAAACAAGTCAAGCCCAAAAGTGTCTGGGCAGCACAGAGAAGTTAATATGATATAGAACAGTGATACTCACCAGTGCAGAATTCAGTGAGCAGGAGAAATGCTCATTATCTCAGATAAAATCAGTATAAGTAGAGCTGTCGTTTTGTTACTTGGCAGAGCTGGAGCTCTCTTTTGTAATGAAGTTACAGTCTGTGATTGGCATGTTGTTGCAAGTGAGCTGTGAACCATTAGCAGTGACCCAGTTAGCTGACAGGTGCTAATCTTGCACATTGTATCCTTCAGGTAATTTCACATTGTCAGACACTAGAAAGCCCATTCCTTTTCTAGAGGAGACATAATTTATTTTATATCCCCAAAGTCACTGTGCCAAATACTAATCTCCACACACATGTATGAGAGCAGCAGTCATCTGTAACTCTTGTTTTTTTGTTATTAGCAGGGTTTGTGTATTTCACAGTTTCTGAAGTAATAGATTAGTCATTGCCTATTATTAGCTCATCACATGGTCGGGCTGATAGAGCTTTCCTGAAAAGGCCTGGATGGCCACCCAACAGCAGGAATGGATTCACACTCTCAAGAGCTTTCTCACTTTTAGCTCTACACTGCCACCCTGTGGCCTCTG